>NW_010509663.1:0-29587 GCF_000687285.1 Phaethon lepturus
CCAACCTTAATGATTCTGTGATTCTGTGCTCGTTTACACTCTCCAGTTCCCAGTACTCACACCACAGGAGAGAATGATGACCAACCCTTATGAGCATTTCACTGAATTAGTAGCTGTTAGCAACAATAGTATTATGCAATAATTGACCTAATCTGTCTAACTGGGGGTCATAAATACTTGCATTGAGTGTCCATGGCAAGGTGTTGTCAGTGTGGGGGCTTCAGGGTGGCCTTTGTGGGAAGAGACTGGGGGCTGCCCCATGGGGGACACAGACAGTTCCAGCCAGCTCCAGTGGACCCACCACAGGACACAACCAAGCCCCTCAGCCAAGTGTGTGATGCCACTGTAAAAATTTATATAGGAAAGGGGAAAAAAACACCAGAGAAAGAGGGAGAAAATAAAAAGGGTGAAAAGGAGCAGAGGGAACACCAAGGTCCAAGCAGGAAGAAAAGGAGGTGCTCCGTGGTGGACTACATCTCCACACTGCAGCTTGTGGAAGACCCATGCTGCTGCAGATGGATATTCCTGAAGAAAATGCAGCCCATAGAAACTCCATGCTGGAGCAGAGAAAAAGTAGGAGGAGGAAGGAGAAAGAGCTAGAAACCACTGTGAACTGGCTAGAACTCCCCCAGCCGTCCTGCACCGCTCAGGCCTGGGGGAGGAATCTGGAGTGAAGGAGTGAGGTTTACATTGGGAGAGAAAAGATGTTGTTTGAATGTCTTTGTTTCTCACTATCCAAATACATATTGCCAACTATTAATCTTCCCCAAGTACAGTCTGTTTTGCTTGCAATACTAAACAGTAAACAATCTCCCTATCTTTTATCTCATCCCATGAGCTTTCTTATCCTATTTTCTCCCTATGTCATGCTAAGGAGGGGGAGGGAGTGAGCAGCTGGGTGGGCATTTAGCTATTGGCCAAGGTAAGCCCACTACAACACTTTACAGTGTCTTTCTGTTTTCCCTTTTTAGACTGCTCAGGCTAATTCAATATTTTAATTCATTAAATAGTTATCTGCCAGTGACTACCAGCTTTTGCCCATCTGAAAATCAAACATCAGACATCTATTACATTAGCAAGGCTACTGATGCAATTGCTCTGAATAATATCAACCCTATTAAGTACACCAAAGGCCAAACACTTTGCAGCATTTTAAATCTTTTGACAAAAGTGTTCTTTTAACTGTATACTCAGCTTCCAAAGCTGCCCTTGAAATGTTCATTCTGGGAAACTAATTTTATAAACTAAAAGGTTTGTGCAACCTGCCTCCTAGGTCACTGCAAGTATAAATTAAGTGCTGGCCTCCAGAGAAACAAGGAAACACGATAGACAATGCCAATATTTTTCTTCTTGACCTTTTGGACCATGCTGACATGATGTTGCTTAAGGTTTTTGGTGTTATGTAAAGTCATCTGCACAGGTCCAGATTTTTTCCATAGATTGAAAGTGAACCGTTGCCCAGTAGCAGCCATTCACTTTTAGCAGATTTCAAACCTATTGAATAGGACACTGGCATAAGGGAACATTTTTGAGCTTTCCAAGAGAAACACTGGTCTCTTAGGACTCATCCCTGGAAAGACATACATGCACAGTCAGGTTGACATGCGAAGGCTGCCCATAATGCATAGACATGGGTAAGCCTTTGCACTACAAGGCCTTTAGAAGCAACTGGGAAAATACTCGTTGATTTTAACATAGCAATGACTGGGGCTAAATTCACTGTTCTAGTCCACTGGTTTGAATGCACTCACTTTCCCTAGATCTTTATATTTAATTCTTTTGCCTGTTCAGGATATATGTTTTTCTCATTACATTATGGTTCCATTTTAACAGTTAATTTTTATCTGGTTTGTCCCCTATCTTTGCTATCTGAAGGAGGAGTAGAGGAAGGAGAGAGGAGAGTAGAGGAAGGAGAGAGAGAGGTCTCTCTCTGTTTGTGGTGTTGTGAATTTTTCTATGCAGTGTCCACTTATGATGTGAAGCTACTGTTCAGCCTTTTTTTCTGTTTCCTTCACATAATTTTTTAACAATTCTTTTCAGATAAATTACCTTACAGTGAAAAGTCAGAGACAAAAGTTAATCAGTTTGCATTTCTTCAAAACATAAGCATGGCCAAACCAGACCTCACATAAGTTTAATCCACTCCAACATTGTCTGTAAATCACGAGTGACAGATGTTTAGAGAAAAAAACAGGAGTCAATAAAGAGGAGCCTGACACTTATCTCTAAAACCCCCAACTCATCCTCCAGGAATCAGGTTATTAAGAACCTGAGAAATACACATGACATCTGAAACTGTAGTTAGTACTAGTCAATGGTTTAATCTCATCATGAACAATAAGTCTCAGAGCAGCTGTGGCAGAGGGCATTTATGCATCCAACACAAGAATCAACGCTGGTTCATGCCTGGCAGTCCTTTTCTCAGTCTTTATTATATATTCATACCATGTCTCATATGTAATGACCCTTTCAGACAGATATTTGTGCTCACAGGAACATGCAGTGCTGTTTATAGAATTTTCCATACTGTTTTTAAAGGAAAACAGACGCTGAGAACAAATGAAGTTCATGTGTGAATTTTACTGTCAAGATGCACTTTAATTTCACAGAAAATAGCTATTTGCAGCCGCCTTCTTATCAACACTGGCCATATCCCCTTTGGGATCAGGTCCTCCTTCATATATCAGAATAAACACAAGCAAAATTTAGTCACTTGAAATAAAAAAAAAAAGAAGCTTGGTCCCATTTAACAGCTTCTAAGACATTTTCAGTAATATTACTACTAAAACACTATTGCTAAAAACTGTAAGGAATGTGTTTTAATCTGTTAGGCAAAGATATGTAAGACACTGATAAAATACTTTATAAGACAAATAAAAAAGATTGCACATAGTTTGTTATCTTACTTCAAATGGGAGCTCTGTTATTTCCATATTTCCAGACAAATCCAGTTTTTCCAGATTCTCACAATCACCCAGTTCTGGAGGGACTGACTTCAAATTATTGAAACTCACATTGAGAACTCTGAGGTTTTTTAAGCAGCCTGTGAGGGAAAGATAATTAAAATCAGTGCATTAAAAAAAAATTAAGAGAGAAGGTAAAAATAAAAGGCATACTCAGTTTAGCAAAGAAAAAAACCTCCTTAATGTGATGACGAGCAAGTGATTAATAAATATTTTCTGCAGTAATCACTAGGGGGCGGGAGGGGGAGGCAATAATGCTGTGTTGCACCCATATGGACTTCCATTAATCAGCAATGTTTTTGGCAAGAGTTTGAAAGGAGGGAGCAAAGACCTGTAAAGATCTTGGTTCTACCAGAAGTGAGATACCTGCTGACCTCAGTTGAAACTAGAAAAGTTGGCTTTCAGTTTGGCCACTTTAGAAAACTTGCCTGATAACTGAAAAGCATCTTAGTATTTTTTATAGAACTTGTTCATTGGGAAAAATCTCTCCTACTAAATTTACTACATCAAGAATTCTGTCTTTGGTATCCAGTATTGCTTACTTTTGATTATAAATTTTAATGGACATGTGTATTTGTTTCATTATTTTCTTTATTGCAATTTATCATCCTTGTAGGCTTAATTTTAAGTCCTTTATAATAGTCTAGGCTACATTTAGCCACATTGTAGTTTGTGTTTCTCCATTTTATAGCATTACATAATTTTCAGTAAAAACATGTTTAGAAACATCATTAAAATGCAAAATATATTCTACTGAAAAAATGCAAATTATACTGTGGCATAGACAAAGGGGAAGGAAGTAAGGAATTTGAATGTATCAAATAGCTGATGTGTTAGCAAAGGGATCATGAAATACATAACAAAATGAGAACATTCTATGGACAGTTGTGCTGTTGTATTACATGGGCAATCATAGAATCACAGAATCACAAAATGGTTTCAGTTGAAAGGGGCTTTTAAAGTCACCTAGTCCAAAGCCCCATCCTACCTGACCTTGAACACTTCCCATGATGAGGCATCCACAACTTCTCTAGGAAACCTGTTCCAGTGTCTCATAAACTCCATTGTGAATAATTTCTTCCTTATGTCCAATCTAAATCTACTCTGTTTCAGTTTAAAACTATTAACCCTTGTCCTGTCTATACAGGCCCTGGTAAAAACTTTTTCTTCATCTTTGTCATAAGCCTGCTTTATATATTGAAAAGCTGCAATAAATTCTCCCTGGAGCCTTCTCTTCTCCAGGCTGAACAATCCCAACTCTCTCAGCCTGTCCTCACAGGAGAGGTGTTCCAGCCCTCTGATCATTTTTGTGTCCCTCCTCTGGACCCACTCCAACAGGTCCATGTCTTTCCTGTGCTGAGGGCTCCAGAGCTGGACGCAGGACTCCAGGTGGAATTTCACAAGTGTGGAGTATAAGGGGAGAATCACTTCCTTTGACCTGCTGGCCATGTTTCTTTTGATGCAGCCCAGGATACAACTGGCTTTCTGGGCTGTGAGCACACATTGTCAGCTCATGTTCAACTTCATCCACCAGTACCCCCAAGTTCTTCTCAGCAGGGCTGCTCTCCATCCATTCATGCCCCAGTCTGTATGGATGTTGGAAATTGACCCAGCCCAGGTGCAGGATCTTGCACTTGGCCTTGTTGACTTTCACAAGTCTACTCCTCGAGCCTGTCAAGGTCTTCTTGGATGGCACCCCCTCCCTCAAGCTTATTAACTGTACCACTCAGCTTGGTAGCATCTGTGATATTCCCGTCCATCTTCATCTTGACACACAAGTTTTCTCACTTTTGCCTTTCCCATTCTCTCCCCATCCTGCTGTGGGAGACTGAGCAAGCAGCTGTGGGGGACTGAGAAAGCTGTATGAGCCTCAGCTGCCTATAAGTGTTAACCCACAACAGATGTATTTCCTAACTTTTCAGCTACTGAAATTTCTACCTCTCAGTTCCATTAGTAGCTAGAGAACTAATATAGACAAGACATCTAGTGCCACCAACATCCTAGTCACCTTCTTATCTAACTGCTCAGATGATGCCTGGCCAGTGCATAACTGAGAAATATGGAGCAGAATTGCTTACCAAAAAATAAAAAAAAATATTTAAAAAAAATTAACTCTGCCTTTCTGGGCAGAGTGATGAAGGCAAGCACAGCTTCCCTTTCTGACTTTCCTGCCTTCTGAAACTATGGCTTTTCAAGCTTTTTGATCCTTTCATAGTATCTAACATGTATGTCAATGTTCACAATATGGTTTGTCCAGCTTGTAGGTGTGAGAAAGCAAGTAGAAGATGCATCACATTTTTTCTTGTCATACATAATCTCTCTCTAATCAGACAGAAGCACACTACAGAATCTACAGTCAAGTGCCAGTAATTGTTGTGGCTAAGATTATGAAAATTACTGGAAAAAGCCATGAGTCTTACAACTTAATTTAATTCTGATAACTAACTCAGGACTACATAAATGAGTGGGATACAGTTCACAAAGATCTGCCTGCAGGGAGCAGTTTCTTGCAATTCTGGGCAATGGCTATTTTTTCACTTCTGGGCTCTCCAGTGGATTAAGTTATGTCACTGACAGCTGAGCAGTAGACAAGCAATAAACATCCCTCTAGGACCATAAGACATACACAGGACTTGCCAGGACTTCCTGGATGAAACCCATACAACACCACTTCTCATAATCCCATTTTTTGATTTATCACATTCTGTCTTAAAAGTAGTTTGTTTTTTCACATCCATGGCTCTTATGGAAAAACAAAGTTACAGAGGTTCATCTTTTTCATGATTTGGAATGGTCTTTGGATTGCTGGTCTGAATTTATTCGTAGAATTTTTACAACTATTAATTCTTTTGACAATTTTAAATTTAAATAGATATTTCGTTCCCTGGTGTTTACTTCTCTGATGTTTTCATAGGTAGCAGACATATCAGAATTTATTTTACTAACCTGAACAAGCCAATTCTTCTAATCTCCTCTCACAAAAAAAAAATTCCTCTCATTGTGTGGTCCTAATAAACTTCTTTTGCATCTGTTCCCATATGAAATAACTTTTCCTTGAAGCTGCGCGACCACAACTTTATGTATGTATCATACGGGATTTTCCTTCTGTGACTCTTAGATTAGGAATTTAATTTCTTCAATTATTTGCATTTAATGAGCTCATGACTCGCTGCACAAATTTTTAGCTCCTGGCTGCATGACCCTGAACTCTGCAATCATGAATTTAATGTCTACTTTTTTGGAAGCCCATCTGCTCAACCAGCTTTTTGTATTTCCTCCTGTTTATGCAGTGACAATAACAGCCAAACTGTCAGCAGAAAATTTCAGTAGCCCAATTGCTCAAAATAATTAAGAAATAAACTCAAGACTGATCCTTGAGAAACTCTACAAATCATCTTCCTCCTGACCCATAGCTTCTCTTTCCAAACAAGTGCCTTGTTGCCTCTGCTTTAGCAAGTCCTTTGTTCATTTTTACCATTATTGCATCAAAGTCCATTTTCTTAGATTGAAACATTAACTTTCCATAGTTCACTGTATCAAGTACATTATGAGATTCCACAAAGAAAAGATCTACTACCTGAAGCTCAATCACCTTCTCAAAAGATAGATAGAAACAAAATTAGTTGGGCACAACTTGCTTTTCCTTTATAAATTTTTAATTTCCACCTAGTTTCCATTCAGCTCCACGTCTCTAAGTACTCCTTCCTCTAAAAAGGTGTTTAAAATTCTTACAAGCAGCAAACCACACAGGGATAGAATTAGGTTGTATGAGCTGCCTGAATGGTAGTCCACGTTACAGACTGAGACCTTTTCCATTCGCAGACAAAAGGATTAACACTGTCACTCTCCTTTTCCCCTAGACCTGTTAAACAAGGCTTCTAGGCTATTTTTGTCAGAGAAAGAGACAAATATATGACTATAGGACAACGTTAATGACAATTCAAGATTCTCAAATACAGGCATCTTGGCTGAAGTAGTGCAAAATTAAGGAGCAATGAATCCCTAAATAACCTTCAAACACCATTGTCAGTAAAATGCCAGCCATTCTCACCCATATTTGGAGTTTATTGCAATTGCAATAACAGCTGGGGAATTGAGGGGGGTGAAGGGGGTGATAAGGCAGCATGAACAACTTTCACTGCCCTGTAATCTGTGTTTAGGGGCTTATTTATACCTTCTTAGTGCAGAAGTTCTCCCCTTTCTAAGGGGACTACCACCAGGCTTAATGAGCACGCAATACAGCCGTTGAAGCAGCCTTAGGAGGTGACACTCCTTTCACCCCTTCACAGCCGCACAAATGTAGAGCATGATTTGACCTGCACACCTGCTACCTATATATTAAAATAATACTCAAGTACAACTTCTCAGTTAAAAGTAGTAATAATAAAAACATTACTGTTACAACACTGTTGTTAACTATACACAATGGCACTGAATTTTCAGTTCAATAAAAATTGCAAATTAGGGAGCTAACATCTCTGTGTTTTCCAAGGAGACACAATAAAAACAGTAAAAGATCAGTAATGAAACCCACGGCTTCCCTGGCAGTTTTACAATTAAGAATATTTTATTTTTAAGTGGAAGCTGCAATGACATAGTTGTTGCCTAAGATAATGTTTATTCCCAGTTTAAATTTTTAATTAATTATTTAGAAAAATTAAACCAGTAATTAAACTCTATAATTTCTGATGGGCAATGCAACATGGTAATAATGGTAATGCAACTTCACCATTTAGACAAGCGGACATTAGTGCTCTTAACAAGGTGTCAGAGACAAAATGCAGATGAGGTTACAGAAAGCCTGTATTATCTAAGGATCCCATTCAATGCAGATGCAGATCCACTTGTATAAACTGGAGTAAAACGCAAAGCAAATTTTTGCATTGATCTGCAATGATCTGATAGCAGCTTCCTATGTGCCAAGGCAAATATTCTCCTTTTTCCAGTCTTCTCTACTGAATCAGTGCCATTGCCTTTGATTTATCTGAAAGGAGATATTGATGTTCAAGCTTACAGGTAACAGTTAAAACATCACTTTATTTTTTTTTTTTTACTTCTGCTTAAAGCATCCAAACAAAGGAGGGATGAAGACTTCCTGAACTGCTTTTGCATAACAAAGTTTCAAAACCTTTTTCTGCCATTACGGTTTATAAAAGCTGTAGCACGGTAACAGATTGACCCTGGGCTAGTAAAATTTCAGTTGTTAACCAGCCTTCGTGTGTTTAATTAAAAAAATTTAAACATGCTGTGGGAAATTGCAAGTGACTACTACAAAGAACAAATAAAAAGGATAAAGCTTGGGATCTCAGTCTGTGGTCAGAACAGTATTAGTAAAATGTAAGGGAGGAAAAGAAAAAAAGGTGGTCTTCCTGTACCAAAATAGAGGTAGAAAAACATGAAGACGTTCTTGTGGGTTGAATGGTAGAGAGATATAGCTTAGGGGAAAAAACTGTAGGGTGAGGATCTACTGGAAGGTCTGAAAAGGAGATTAATGAAAATAAAAATGCAATGACCTGAACTGAAGATATTTTGGTAGATCAGAAATTCTATAGAAAAGTATATGACTTCCTTTTTTCATGTGAGCAGATAACCTGAAACATGGACTCTGATAACCCCGGGGATCCCCAAAAAAGGGTATATCTCTCAAGGGCAAAGTAGAGTATAAGCTCAATCTCTGGGCTGGAAAACACTTTCCAAGCATCAGAAATAAACGTGGAGTAATCTGTTTGGGAAGGGTAGAACAATATATTCTGATCACCTTCGAAATTCAAAAAGCTTCTCCTTGGATAAAACTTTTCCATCATAACCAGAATGGTGCGCACAGCCTCCATTCCCACTGTGACCCAAGTGAAGACAGAGAAATAAACCACAGAGTCTGCTAATACCAATGTGCTCTGTGTGGAAGGAGCGTATTCTAACATTGTTATATATAATGTAGTTACATAAAGCAATATGACAAAGTCTATAGATAGGAATCTTTCAGCAAAAAGAATTTCTGTAATGAGTACTTTCCATAGCAGGGTTTACAGTCTGAGCTTAATGCCCAATGGTACTATTTAAAATCCTTTCAAGAATGCAAGATCTAATGATGTTGAAATTTGTTAAAGCAGTATGTTTGTATGACATTTTAGTACAACATTCCCATTTATGTTAGCTTAATCAGATGAACAAAAAAGATTGTTTCCTCTCTAGCTGGTCCAATAAAAAGCATAATCTTGTACTTTTGTGAGCACAAAAAGTTAAATTTTGAGGAGCTTACCAGCTATTCCAGTAGGAGCAAGCCCTCATGTGAGCAGCTAGCCTTAAAGCAACTGGCATCTTCCTAAAAACAGTCAACTTGCAACAGAGGTGTTTAATACTGCCCCTTCAAATGGGGAATATAAACAAAATTTTCCTCAGTTGTATACAAGACTGAGCTGTTGGACAGATAATATTCAATACTGAATAAATGGCAAGTGTAAAGATGAGTCTGCAACTCCTCAGAATTAGACTGCATTTAAACTGAGAATTTACATTTTCTTCTTGGAAACTCACAAATCAGCACACTGGGATTCTTATTAATAAAAAAAGATAATTTAGGTATTTACAAGTAATTTAAAACTGTATTACTCATAGTTTTCCCCTCTGAGTTCTAGGAAATTGGATTAATGTTATGCACAAAAGAAATTTTATACTGTGAGGTAGGGAGGAGACCAAAAAAATCCCTGTGATTTCTTATTAAAATATGTTTCAAAAGTGCAGTTATTTTCCCTTTTAAATATTTGGCATATCAAAAATGTAAGAGAACATAATGAGGGACAAAGATTTTATTAGCAGCTCTTTGAGATATTTTCATGAATAATTTGTGGGACAAAAAATTCTGATATAGCCTCACTATCCCATCCCAACATAAAAACTCTGGGATCACATGAATATGCAGTTCACCACTTCCTATGTGAAAGTGGGAATATATTCTGCTGGATATTTTAAATTATAGCAATTACTAATGTACCAGCACTAACTGATATAAAGTGACTGTACTGCAGCCATGCAGTCAGCGCCAGAACTGCAAACTCACCCAGAAATCATTGCCAAAGAAAATCCTCCAGCTACACCCCTGCTTATGATTTTTTCTGTTATTCCTGGGAAAACAAGACCTGACAACTTTGAGACAGACAACTCTATTTTACAGTTTTCTCCATTTTTGTTTACTAGCTTCCCATGAAAATATTTGATATTCCACAAAAAAGAATCGAATCAAAAGTATTCTCATCTGCCTTCTGATCCAAATTTGATCTGTTCAAGTGCATAGGTGATTATAGGTAAGAGTGTGGTTTGAAATAGCTGAGAATGGATTCAGGTCTTTCTTCTCTCTGCTTTAGAGTATAGCATTCCCTTCTAAATCAGGTAAAACAGGAACATGAACTTCAGTTCCTGCAGATATTTTAGTCCAGAGTCTGCTACTGCAGCAATACTTTTTCCACTGAAAATACTCTTAGCATCTCCTGTTCTCTCACACCTTTAAAGCCCTCTTGTGAGAATCAAAAGTAGTCTGAACATGGCTCACCAGTTTAGCTTCTGCTGGATGATTTGTTGGTCTAAACTTGGCAATTCTGTCTGAAGATTAAAGACTCAACAGCATGCGTGTCACTGCCAACTTCAACCATCTGTCATTACTCTCCAGTATGTTTTAGCTGTGATATTTACCTACTTACTGCTGTTTTGTAAACAGAACACACAATGATGAATACCTTAGCACTTAACCTTTCCAGAGACCTTCCTTTCTGATTTAGCACCCAGTCCTCACTCCTTGCTTAGATACAACTTCCAAGCTAAACCCACATCGATTATTTTCCCTGTGATAATTTGGAAGCTATATGACTAAAGTATGAAAGGTTTCATTTTGAAGCAACATCCAAAAACTTCAAAATATCCAAGACCTTTCATAATAATGACTTATTAAAATAATGAACATTTCCAGTACATATCAGTGTCTGTATGCATATATAGTACCTGAAATAAAAGTATAACCATTTGCAAGCGTCTCACCTTACATGTCAACAAAAGAGTGCATTATACAAATTGAGATAAAAACTTCTCTGTAATTTATGCCATAATAGCAAGGGCAGTTCCATTGCATTACTAATAGGTGGTCTGTCAACACAGGACATTCAGTAAGACTGAAAATCGTTAGGCAGTTTTGGCAAAAAAAAACCTCTGAACAGTTAGGTTGCATAGTTCTGGAGTGGCTTTTTTGTATTACTTCTTTTTAAACTACATTAGTGAATCTCTGTCTTTGCATGGATAGGCTAGAATTACTGCTGTGATGTAGAACTACTGTATAAATAGCATCTATGGCTAATCTAACTTATTAATTTGGTTATGCAGTGTCTCAAAATGAAAGGTTCAAATCCAGGTTTCTCCAGATAAGTGTTTAGTAGAGTCATGCCTGCTCTTATTTAATGAATCTTGAAAAAAATTTCTGAAGAAGAGTTCACTGTTAAGAGGAGGACAGTGAGTGCTATAGCATTATGTCTGAGGCAGGACCTACAGCAAACAGTTTTCTAATATTCACTAGCCTTTCCAGTCAAACATTGACATAAAAAACCAGCAACAAAAACATTGAAAGAAAGCAAGCAACCTTGGGTATGAGGGATGAGCATACTGGAGGGAAAGTGAATAAATGAGAATAATATGAAAGATATTGATGAGCAGAAATCACATCATGTAAACGCAATTGAAAGAACAGTGGTTGCTACTAGAAGCATTTGAAACTTTATTCCTTGTTTCCCAAGAAATATGTCTGATATGGCCTCTACATTACCCTCTATAGAGAATTGGTTATGCTAGAATGATCTGGTTCTGTGTGTTTTTTCTGGAATATAATTTATTAGCATTCACAATCACTTTTTCTTGGGGATCATTTTCATTAACGATGGACAATAGTACAAGAAGAAATAAAAAACTTTCTTAGCCTTTACTTGCCTCAATTGTTAAGCAGCAACATCTTAAAACCTTATGTTTAATGGTTTACAGTAGACTCTGGAAGGGAACTATGTCCTTTCCCCTTTCTTCCACACACCTGGTAGAAGGTGTTTGTCCACTAAACTCCCTAATCCATCTGAGTTCCATGGTCAAAGTGCTGACAAAACCATTAGTTTTTATTTTATGTTCATTATCTCCTGCTTGTGTCTTGTTTATGATTTGTTAGTGTATTCAGCTGCCAAGATGAAACCATAAAATATATCTCAACGTCAGTGGGAAATTTTCTGTGTAAAATACAATGTTAGTAAATAAATCAAAAGCATTAGTGTTACTCCACTAATAGAGTAGAAAATAAGAGTAGAAAAGTCTAGCACTGGTTTCTGTGTTTCAGGATGCTTGTGCTCTTCCTGGTTTTCTGAGTTAAAACTATGATAACTATGGAGGTGGAGGTTTTAGTTTTTATCTTTTTTTTTTAAAGTTGTTAGTTCTTCATGTACATAAGGAATACCAACCATTGGGAAAGCTTAGGACTACCGCTTTTAAAAACAATGGCTGAAGTCTTAGTACATCTGGGTGCATGGAGTTGACTATGGGGGCCTCATAGTGGACCTAGTTTCCCCAGCTCTTAAAGGTACCACTGGTTACAGCAACACTCTTCCTTGCAAGAGCAGTAAATCCCTCTCAAACCATTAGTGTCTTTCAAACAAGACTTTTACATTGTAAGATCAGAAAACACAGGAGTGCCAAACTAAAATTCTTTTTATTATGTAGCTTAAAATGTCAAAGGCCAAAGTATGTAAGCATTAAGAATTTGTTTCTTTAAAAACCCTGATGTCATGTTGGATACACCACTTTATTAAACGGGGTTCATTACTGAACACATTATAAAATTCAAAAGATGGATTTTATGCAACATTATATGTTTGATTCCTTTTTACCACAACCTTATGTTTCAATTCATCTTGTCTGAGGTCTACAATTCTGTAACATTTCTATTTTTCTTAGACTGTAAGGAACATAAAACACCACCTGTTCTCAGGAAGAACTCTCCATTTACTTGAATACAAGCAATAACTGCCTTATAGTCATATAACAAAAATGTCAGTTTTTTCCCATGTTTCAGCCATACTACACACATGGTATTGCATAAAATTCAGCAAATATAATTACATCCGGGGAGCTGTAAACATTTAGAGGGGGCTGTTCACTAGAAACAAGCGAGAAGACAATTATCAGTAAGTTAATAAGAATATACACGGATGCTCATTTCCCTGCAAAATAGTTAAATGACATAAGCATAAATAGCTGAGTAGTACAACCAGCTTACCAATTTCCACTGGGAGATGGTTGATTTGATTTTTTGACAAGTCCAGTACTCTCAGATCTTGAAATAATGCAATGTAGGCTGGAATGGTTTGTATCAACGTATTGTGCACGTGCCATTCTTTCAGGTAGGTCTGTTCTTTCAGAGAATCTGGGAATTCCTGTAGATGAAATAAGAACATGTAAATAGAAAGAATCAGGTTAGAATTTTGTTCTACCATGTTTCCAAATACAGGGGGGAAAAATTCCACAGCGAAATCTCAACACATTTTCTTTATTATCTTGATGTAGGTAGAACAGCCATTTGCCAAACCCTCGTAAGAGCTGTTTGCTTCTGAAGAGCATTGCAGCTGTCTGTCACCACATATTTATTTTTTAACTGCTAATGCAATCATTTTGCTCTAAAACAGAAACCTATCTAAGGCACTCAACCTGTTTGGTGTCTCTCATATTATCTCCTTTTTCCAGCTGAAGGATTTTTTTAGAACACATTTCAGTGCTTTAACTCACTCATCAAGATGTAGTAAAATGCAACACAGAACAGAAGAGTGGGTATATGGAGAATATCTAAACAGGGTATGCCACAAAAAAAAAAAAAAAAAAAGTGTGACTATGTTCGTAATCCCTGCCAATGTTTCAAAATTTGCTTGCCAAGATGGAACACAGTCCAATGAAGAGAAACAGTTCAGAGAGGATACACACATATCACCATTTGAAAGTCTTTTTCCAAATAAGTGACTTAACTTTCTAAGTTATTTCAGAAATGTTTGAAAACTTTTACTAATTTTCTTTAGGAAAAATAAAAATACTCCATTTTACTCAGTCCACAGCTGCAACTAATTCTTGCTTTAGCAATGGAGAAACTTTTTCTTTAAGAATTTAGTATTGTTCTAAATACGCAGCAAATAAACTTGCTTCTGAGTAATTTACAGAATACTCTATTTGTCCAAAATCTCCAATGTATACAGTTACTAAATCTAAAAGTTTTAAAACTTTTAATTCCTGTAAAATTGCTTTAGTTAATTGGTATTCAGTTCAGATGTACACACTTTGTTTGAATTATGTCATCAAATTCCTTGAACTTGAAACAGACAAATATCAATTTATAAAGTTGAAGGTCAGATCACTTAAACGCCACATTCCAAAGCAGCACATAATTTACCTGTCTGTCCTGAGTTTTATACCACTGTGCATTGGTAACATCTGGAATAAATAATCTGGATGAGGTGCTATCACTAACTTTGCTCCATATAAAGAGATGTAAGAGTTTCAGCCTTTAATTCCTTTATGACTTCCAAATTTGTTTCCTGTGCATGAAGAATACGACACAGTAAGAATTACTGCTTTTTATCCAGAGGACATTGACCACTTTTTTTTTTTTTTCCTTCTAGATTTCATAGATCCCCTAAGACATTAACAAGGGTGATACACTTTAATTGTTTTTTATTAACTCTGAACTTCTGAAGTAGGAATAGTGCTACTTAACTCTTAGCTAAATTAAAACTTCTAACTGTAATTGAAGATACATTGGACTTACCATTAACTGTTCTTTGTTTGGTTGTTGCTGCCTCTAATTTCAGTTCTTTTCAAATTTACACATGCAGACACTTAGCCTTTAGATGTAGTTCTGCCTTCCTACCTGCCCTTCCATATTTGATATGGATCGTTTAATTTCTTACTTCATTTTCCCACCAGGTATATATTGCATTGTGATCCATCTTCTACATTTGTCAGTTTATGGCAGTTAAAAAATAAAATGCCTGAAATGCCTCGGGGCTAGTAATGAGAAATCTCTCCGACTTTCTGGAGTGGGTTTCCACTCCTCCACCTTCGGTCCTGCACATTTTTGTGCAGCAAAATAAAAGAATAAATACCAACTGCAGATTCAATTAGTATTGTTTTTCCCACCTGTACAGAATTGAAAATGTGACACACAGGGGATAGCATTTAGCTGGAGTGTCATAGATGTCACTGTAGGGAAGAACCCTGATTCACAGAGAAAGCAGGTGCAGAATAGTCATACTGGAGGGAAATAGACGTATGGGTAACAGATACCATTTGCCACTCTATTTCTCCACAGTCCAGGTCTGTCTTTGTCTTTCTACTGTCATACTGGCTTTCTGCACCTTGTCACAACAGACTGTCTCCAGCTCCTTACTGGCAGATGCATCCAGGAGCAAAGATGAACACTTACCCCTGTGAAACCAAGAGCCTACTGAAGGGGCCATCTCACAGACTTCTCCTTGACACGTTGAACACTGCAGCACACAAAGCACTCTCACAGACTAAGATCAAACTCCTTCAAAATTTCATAAAAATTTAGGCAAAATATTTTTTAAATTGTCTGTTATTAATGCAAAAAAGATTTTTAAGATCTTTACATCTGTATTAAGGGTAATTTAAAGCACCAAGATATTCTTGTGCAGCAACTGAAATAAATCCAGACATGACTTCAAAAGAATGGAAGGAGTTTCCATTCATCTACAAATTACCCTGACTTACTTTTTTTTCTTCAGATTCTTTCTTTATATCTTATAATCATATTTACAATTTGCAAATGTAAGTTTACAAATATTTTGCTATAATGTGGTTTTTTAACATTCTCCATCCTACAATATATTTTATTTGTGTTGCTGAAACCTAAATTGATGTGATATTTTACTTCATTTATAAACTAGATAGGGATGGGAACTGAAATTTGCACAAGCTTTATGTTTGCTTTACTCTCTGATTCCCTTGTGTTCTTTTGTAATCTTCTGCTGCCATGCTAAAGCTGGCAGCCTGCTGATAAATTGTTCCATGAAGACTGACACTTGGAGGATAGCCAGTCTTCTGCATTTAACAGCAAAACAATACCTCAAGCTCCTTTGATTTTTGAGAGGGGAAAATAAAAAGTATTAAAAGGAAATAAATAACAAACAACCATCAATGATTATATTATTTCTAATTAGTAGAGAATTTACCTGCTAGACACGAACCTGAACTAAAACTGTGATCAAAGCTCTGAGAAGTTTCAATTCTGTTTCTTTTCCAGCTCTATGATTTTATCTGTCATGGGCCAAACCAAGGCCTTGGATCCAAATCTCTCTCATCTTTGACAAAGTTTGGAGCTAGTTCCAAAACTAGTCTGCCTCAGGGCCACCGGTATTACCTGACTGGGTCAAGAATTTTATACGTTTTTGGGGAAAAAATATCTCTGCAAGTTAAATAAGCACAAGAAAGATTTTCTCTGTCCGTTCAATACAGCAGTTCTACTTGACCCTTTGTGGCAAATAAATACCTCACTGTCACTAGCAGTTGGGAATGGCAAATTGAAGTACTCTGTTCTCTCTGAAAATACACAGCATGTTAGACGATAAAACTGGGGGAATAAATAGAATGTAGTAATTAGTTTGCTGCCCTTTTCTGTGAAGAAATGATATGCAAGAAGGTCATGAGTTACAAGTAAAGAATTTTACCATCATTCATTCATTTAGTTGTTGTACACATTTGACAGTAAAGTTGTATAAAGTGGGTATGCATCCAGATCCTCTGCTTAGGTAAAGCAGCACAACCAAGAACAGTCCTGCTCTGTATTTGAGTGAACATCGTCACCTTTCCTTTGGCAAGATTGGTATCACAAATTCAAAAATTTGTTTTTGTTGAATGTTTTCAGAAAATCATTTAAAATTCACTGATCCATTAGAGAATAAACATTCATTAGTTAGAAGCAGAAAGTAAACACTCAGAGGGGAAAAGCAGAGTTAAAGTGAATTCACTGAAAAATTCATATGAATATTCATGGCATTATTTTGCCACAGTATTCATTCTGCTCTAATAGAAGTGCTATTTCTCTGAAGAACTAATTTAATTCAGTAGATACATGTTTACATGTACAAAGGATCTCAATTAAGTGTTTCATCAAGTCTCCATCATTCCTTCCGAGGCAACAGATTCAAACACACAATTCAAGACTCTAAAGTCCTTATACAGCTCCTTTTCATGGTGGGTTTGCCTGGAAAACTCTCAGATAAATAAAAAGTTTTTCTGAAACACACCTTGGGAACCTCAAATTACTTATGGCACAGTGCACCATTCTCATGCTGTCAAGTCCCAAGGGTTTTGCAAATACAGGAGGATTTAGGAGATTCACTGCTGGGGCAATACAACTTGGTTCTGCCCATTCTTTATAAAGAGAAAGGAAAAGCCTGTCTGATTTTATTCACAACATCAGATGATGAGACTAGCCCATTTGTTACTGAAAGAACTTTTCATTCCTGAATACAAATATTAATTCATCGCTGTTCCCAGCTGGCAGAAATGCACCACACAGGGATGTAGACACTTGAGTCATAAATATGTGATGGGTATGGAAAAGAGGAGGCACAGGATCCACTGAAACTAGTGGATGTTGTCACACAGCCTCTTCCAGGTGGAGCTCTGACAGGCAAAGGTAAAACTACCTCATCACTGCAGTTATCAACCACTGTCCACTGCCAGAAGCTAACCACCCTGGACAGGCATGGCCAAACCAGTACCTACATTACATGAGGACTTTCAGATTCAGAAAGACTCACTGAGTATGTGTTCTCCAAGCAAGTCTTTATACTAATCCATCTTACAGCATTGCAGTTCAGAAGGTTTCCATTAAGTAGTGTGACCATGCTGTTAGAATACTGTAGAGACATGAAATGTCTAGAGGTTCAAACTGCATTTCTCAAAAAATTAGCCTAAAAGTGAACAATAACTAGTAAGAATTAAAGATCTACAGGAAATTATGGATCTGCACAAACAGAGTACAATTCCTCAGAATTAATATACTGTAAAATCAAGCATTACTCTCTTTAGTCAGTACTCTGTGCCTATTTGTCTAATCTATTATTCATTGTATGAGCTTTATCTTTCCTCAGATATGTTAAAATAATTACTTTACAATTACAAGGAACAGTGAATCTCCACCTAAAGAAAATACTTTATCATCTCAATGACATTTGAGAGGTGGGAAAAATGTGGCACAGAGGTTCTGAAGGAAGGAATTCCTATTAGGAATTCAAAATGTGTGATCTGCTCTGATTTTCTCCCTTACAAAGGTTCTCAGAAGGAGATCCGAGATGATTTTCAAAAGACCATTATCCAGATGATTTTCAAAATAATTGTCCAAGCTACCCCAGTATATGATGGAGTGTTTTAAAAAAACTATTTTTAACCTCGTACTCAACAATGCAGAATCAGTGGCCCAGATTCACTGTTTTGCTGTATGGATATGGAGCATGAGACAATAGCATCTTCGTAACATGTCTACATTTTCACCATCTAGACAGCCTGGGCACTGATTAGTGCCCAACACAAGCTGCTGTTCTAATTGGCTGCAACATTGCAAAGAACACCATTAGCTGATTTATGGACTCAGCTCATTTGCTGCTGAGGTTTCCAATGAGAGCCCTTACACTGAGACCTGTGGGGAGGATGTGGCAAAGCCACTTGCTTTGATCTTGAAAAATCCCTATGCTGGGGATTACTCCTCTGTGAGACTTAACTTCACAGCTCCCAGAAAGAGATCTGCTGCATCCCAGAAGCAAGCCCAGTTCTCAAAATTAAATCTGTAATTCATACCAGCAACCTACTTAGATTTAGTTATCAACTGTCTAGAGGATATATTCCTGCTTCCTTGATAAGAGGAAAGGGGAAACATAATAGAAATACTTATCAGCTAAAAGCAAGTGAGGTAGAGTATTCAGCAGCTAGTTCCCAAACGGGCACTTTGCGGGCTGTGCTGTTTGCAGTAAGTGGCCAGACAACAGCAAACCAAGCTGGTTATGTACCTGTAAAACTGCACAAGCAAGCCCAGCTCTGATTTCTCCTAGTGTCCGAGAGCTTAATCTTCCAAACTTTCAACTCATAGATGTATTTGTGTGCAAAACAAATTACAAAAACTAAGCCACAATTGATACCACAGCTCCCAGCTACATAACATACGAGCTTCTCTGAGAAAATTGTCACATGCCCACAGACCTTTTCACAGGCAAATTGCCAGCCTGTGCAGATTTGGTTATGTAGTGTGCAAATCCATTTTGCCTAAGTGTACCTTTTTATGACAGAATAATAGAGGAAAAGAGTGTCATTTCTGATTCTGTCTTTGGTTAAGAAGCAGCAGTTCGGATTTAAAAAAGCAAAATAAAATAAGTGGTATGATTCGTACAACTGATATAATTTTTACAAAAATTCTGCAATAACAGGAAATACACTTCTTTCAGAACTCTGTCAAGTAGATTTTTGCATTTTTAAAATATTTTTCAGGTGTTAGAGACTGAAAATGCACTTTGATTTTGAAGGACCATTGGTCTTCTACAGAAAAGTTTAGTTATGTAGCTCTCTGCTCCCTGATGCACTGAAAATTTTGCAGTTGCTACTATACTAGTGTCTAAGGAGATGTAATATGTCCTTTTTTCCTCCTAAGATACCTACAAAGTTTACAACACAGGAAAGTGTGCAGTATAAGACTACACAGCTTTAACATTATTTTCATTATCCCAAGTTCTTGAAAGATAAGACATGATAGCTTTCCAGCAACCAATCCTGCCACATGAATGATTGGCATTAGTTGAAGAAACAGTCTTCTTACTAGAGCTGGATGGGAACCAGGGTTTTCTATTTCCCCAAAATCTAATCTGTTTCATGTTTATTCAGAAAAAAACTAAAGCCAAAAAAACCGCAAAAGCTGAAAGAGAAAACACTTTCATATTCAAGATCAAATCTAGACAAAAGTTACATTTCAGGTCAATTGAAAGAATTGTTTTAGTAAAATTTAGCCACTTCATCAATTGACTTTTTAACTTGCATTTTTTTGTAATAAAAATCGGAAAAACATATCTCAAAATTATAAACTACAAAAGAGTCAAAATTCTAATTTCACTTTCTCATTAATAAAGTAACGTATATTCAAAATACATTTCAGTCAAAGCTTTAACACAGAAGAAAACTTCAGACCAACTCTAATCCACCCTTTGCTGAATTTCAAAACAGCATTAAGGCAGATCTTACTTCCAAACTGCTAATTCACATCAAACACAACTGCAAGTAAAAAGTGCTTTTTTCAGTCACACCACTGTGGATTGATGTTAATATTAGTTTTGATTTCAACAGAGCTTGAGAAAAATGTTATCGTACCATTAGAGCAAAAAGACAGATCTCTGAGTAGTAGAAGACATCAACAAGCCAACAAAGCTGAATATTATTTTCCTCTCTTTCCATCCATTGGGGAATTTCAGACAAAGATACCTTATTGCAATATGATTGCTTATACCAAAATTTTGAGAGAGCTAAATTATATGTATCAGTAGAGAATTTAAAATAAGAATATTTGAAAACTAATCCACTAGTTCAGGGTAAGATAGGAAATGTTTTTGTCACCTCTAACACTGTGAAAAACATCAATTTCATATGCATTGGCAAAAAAAAATGTTCTGGGGGATTAAAGGGTACAGTGCTAAGCTACCCAAACTCTTTAACAATAGAAACATATTTTCCGTTATATTTACCATCCATTGCTCTCCAGAAAGCTGAAAGATATACTTGTTTCTTTCCTTATTTGCTTCATCTGAAAACGCATGCCTCTTCTGGAGCTGAGGAGTCTTTCCATAAGTGTCCAAGATGTTGTTATCAGTGTCTACAAAGCCATTCTTGAGGTATTTTGATTGAGGAATGCCTTTCTTCCTGCACTCTAGTATGAAATTCCATTCCTAAAATAGTGCCAAAAAGGATTTACGTGAATCAACTGGAACAATATGGCAAATAAGTTTTAAAGCTTGATCTTTGTTTGCACAAATACTTAACAGAATATAATTATGCACCTAATGTATTGACTGGGGTTTTTTTTTAAAAAAAAGATGTATTCCTGGAGTCTTGCTTAGATTTTCTAGACTTACATATAGATTTCAGATGAGCAGGATTTCATTTACTGACTACAAAATTGTGACACCCAGGGAATAACAGAAAAGTGGAGACTGAGCACACTGTCACAGAAAGCAGGATGAATGATACCCTTTATTTGAATAAGGTAGGAAATACATTCTCATAGAACAAGTCATATGAATAAACAAAAACAAGGACCTGGTGATAGATGCAAAATTTTTCAGTTGCAAAAAAGTTATTTTAGAAAGTACAAAGTTAGAAATATTCCCTTTTCCCTGTCCCTTCTTGTTCAAGTATAATGATCTGTTTTCATTTTTTACACATTATCTTCCAATGTCATCTTAGAAGGTGGAGGTAAAGGTCAAAGTTATCACATCCTAACTAATTTCAGATTCAATTTCAGTGTAACTTCAGGCTCACCTCCAGGGCAAACTCTTACCCACATAACTTCAGGTGCAAATTCAATTTGATACAATTAAGCATTGCCAAAAGCATGTGCTTTAATTTAAGAGAGATTTATTTCAGCTTAGCTAATTAAGGAAGAGGTTGATTAACTGAAGCAAGCCTTCCTTATACAAAAATAAGAGTCTGCAGAACCCCTTGCATCATAAATCACATCTCACGCTTTGAATGCTGGATTCTTGTGGTACATGAGATTCTTTTATGTGACCTTCACCCTCTGGCAGAAATTTTAAGCTAAAGACTTGAAGAAAACTAACAGGTGAAGAAGGGCACTAAGTTCAAGATAATGTTCCCCCCTAAGAGAAAGTCAAAAATGGCATGTCCTAGAATGAGAATCAGATGCAAGTTTGTAAAGTTCAAGTAGGAAGTAACAAATCCTGTACACACAGGCCGAGCTAAGCACAGCATTTTCTCTGAAATGCTAAGATGATAAAACACTGGGTGCATAAAACAGAACGTCTGGTTTTAAGTTACATACAAGAAATCAGTTACAAGCTTAAGGGCAAGAAGCATCTTCTAAACCTGGTGAAAATAAGTAATTTTTGGACACTTGTAGCAAAGTAGGAGACAGAAAATGCAGGGAAGAGTATATTTATGGGAATAGGATAGCGTAGATTAGAAGTCATGTTTGACTCAATGCTATCAAAGCAAATCTTCAGGGATCAAAACTGCGTGCCGAAATAGGAAAGGTGTTACTGAGACAGCTGTAAACTGCCCAGCACAAACTGCGGCACTTACTGAAACCTTAGGAGATGTTAGAGAGGCTTGAAAGCGGAGAGCACAGCGACAGCAGGAGACTTCCACTATCGGCATACACAGAGCGCATTGACACGCTGCAGACAATATACACTTTTGGAAACTACATATGACTATTTGTCAGGGCAGCTAGCGTGAGAGAGCACAAGAGGACCTGATTTAGTTTCAAGGAGCAGCACACTATACATGGGTCATCAGAGAACTACAGAAAGCCGCTTCTGTAATAATGGCTACAATGTATTCCCATGCAACATCTTTATAAAGAGAAAATAAGGAAAAGCATCAAATAACAGTAAAGTTGGTTAAAAGTGCAGCTCACTGGGTAAAGTGCTGGCAGACTGCAGGAAGACAAGCACACTTTCAGAGTAAGTACATTCTAACAAAGATAATGTAAAGACCTCTTTCTCCCCGCATTTCCAAAAACGGGGGGGGGAAAGGATAAAATAACTTTTATGTTCAAATTAAGAAATTAGAAGGCAGTATAAGCTCTAATAAATTAAATGTAAAAACACAAAAAACCCAAGTGTTACTGCAGGTATACAAATGAATAGGAAAATGATTTCTAGCATATTGGAAGCAGAAAGCCTCTCAGAGAGATGATTGGGACACTAACTTATAAAGGGGTGAAAGAAGCAATAAAGAAATGGTCGAAGAAGCTATTGAGAGCTGCAGAAAAGTTACTCACTCTTGACTTCAGTTTTCATTAGTGAGATCAGTATGCTTTTTACAAGTAGGCATGTGGAGGGCTTTCTGGTATGTAAAGTGTCAGTAGAGGAGGTATGAGAAAAAACAAAGTACATATTTGAAGTAAATGTCCCAGTTTCTCTCAGTGTGTAATTATGGACTGTTTCATACCACGGCAAGCTGTGGTATGTAAAGGAGTTAACAAGAAAAAGACAGGACAGACAGAAAAGGTGTCCAACAACGTGTTCAGCTAGAGAGTCCCTAGAGGAGTACAGAACCTGCTAGTACAGCTAAGGAAGAGTCCACCACCAACCCACAACAACTCAAAATCTTTTCTGAAGCTACTTGATATAACAAAGACAAGAAAATAGGTTAGAGCAGACACAGCTCCTCAGACCATTTTGTGATCCATCAACGTGCTGCGTCTGATACTTCTGGTTACAGAGGGAGAGACACCTGCGTACCTGATTGTACTAGGCAGTTGAAACCTCTCTTTCAGATGCTTTGACCCATGAACTAATTCTATTTTTAGTGTTGATCTTGCGCATTCAGTCTTTTGAACCCGGAGACCACCAGCACAACAGAGGGCAAGCAATGCAATAGCAAGAGATCACTACGAAAATCTAGAAAATAACACTTCCATGTACGATAGGAAAAATAAAGAGGCCCAAACCACTTACTCATCTTTTTTCCAAAGCTCATTTACCAGTAAGCATAGCTAATTAACTGTAAAATCTCTGTATTACTGTGCAGAGGTAGGTGGGAGTTGAAGTGGGTGGGGAGAGGGAGTGAATCGAATCCCCAGGGAAAGGAACAACAAAAGGATCTGAACCATTAAAAGGCAGGAACTGAAAAGCACCAAAACCTTGGCGTTCTTTTCTTCTAAAATCTTCTAAATAATCTTAGCTTTACTTACCACTGCTGTACTGCTGTTTCTCACATCCTCCTCCAGTCCTCCACATACAGCTTTTCTGTCCCTCTGTGAAGCTTAACTCTGCATTACTGCCCTCTCATTTCCATGGAATTCCTTCATTTTCTACCAAAGCAATAAACATTTGATCTCAGTGCATAATATGATGCACTGAAAAACCTTGCCCCCAAGATGCCTTTTTTGTACTCCTTGCTCTTCACTCATGCACAAAAAATGATTGACTCATTCCTCACAGTATAAATCTAAGAATGTTAGAACTTAACAAACAGAAAGAGGATGTCAAAAAATCTAAGTGTCAATAAAAAGTAAGGCACTAAACTGCCCTACTACACCTCAGTGTTGGCTCTGTCAGGTAGACTCCAGGAACACAAAAGCAGAGGGCTCAGGTCTAAAATTTTGCTCTCTCACAACATAGAAATATAGAAAATAATAAGAAGGGAGCTACATTAAAGATAAAAGAACAAACTGTCCTCTGACACTTTACTGATAACATGTACAAAATACAAATATCAGGAGGTAATGACACAGTGTTAGCCAAATAAAATAAAATGCATATCACAAAAAATGCTGTTAACCAAATCAGTCAATGAAATATTGACCTCAGAAGAAAGACAGGCATTAAAAATTAAATCTGGTTAAGAATTCAACATGGATGTCACACACCTATGTGGAAATTCTGTGTCAAATCCTTCTTTACTCATGCATTAAACAATGGCAACATGCTCTGTTAAGCTTTTAAAGAATGCCCACTTACACCCACCAGGCTAAGTACTATGTACAAGCACATTTTGAACAGATGGAAACAGAATTAATAATGGAGCAACACACATGCGTAATTTTATGCAGTACATCTCAGAATGAAAACATGATATATCCCAAGGGCAGAAGGTCTAACAATTTACAACCCCTGCTTGTACCCTTAGGATACACACTAACCAAATGAATCAATACGAGCCTTCCTGGCCTGGAGGTGTGACTTACATCAAGCCAATATATATCATTAAGCAAAGATGAGAAATCTGTAATTTCCAGATTACAGTTGAGATCAAACCAACGGTATCTATACAGCTACGTGGTTGTCACTCAGCTCAGTCATTCTCAAAAAAATTGAGATGATGGTACTTCTTAAAGGATCTTTATGAAAATAAAGACCATTTTAAGTCTTCCTTTGGTGACAACCTCAAATAAAATAGAATTACCACCATGTTTGTCATATCTGGAGGCTATTGCGTGAATCTTCAGGAAAGACAGGAAAGGCGTCTAAACCAGTGTCTCAAACAGAAGGAAAAAAATCCATACAAATAAATTTGGCCTTTAAATATGTTAATATACTTGTAGAGAAATTAAACTTCTGGTCTTAGTACTTTTAGGGCTTCTGATATTCCAGGAACACATTTTCATATATGAGAAACAAATGAGTTGGTCACAAAATCACAGCCCTCCTGAAGTTTATGTCTTTTTATTACTATTCAACACTAAAATATTTTTATCTTCC
Source organism: Phaethon lepturus (assembly GCF_000687285.1). Classification (NCBI taxonomy): domain Eukaryota; kingdom Metazoa; phylum Chordata; class Aves; order Phaethontiformes; family Phaethontidae; genus Phaethon; species Phaethon lepturus. The sequence goes on from NW_010509663.1 coordinate 25,469, forward strand.
TCTAAAACTTGGTCAACAGTTGCAGTCAGATTAAAGAAACAACTATCATTTTCAATATCAAAAAAATGGGTGTTAGTCAAGTCAAACCTAATTTAAGTGGGAGTAGGAACACAAAAATTTTTTTCTGAACATAGGACCCAGATGAGATCTAACATTCCAACTCAGCTAACTACTCCAGTATTTCCACTTCAACAAAGCAAATAGTCCACTAATTTTAAAAAAAAAAGCTTATTGTGTGCTGTCAAAAAAAACTTGTTTTATACCTTTATACCTGTAACACAAAAGTATACCTGTCACTAAAGCAGACTGTAAATGGTATAAAAAAAAGGTTAATTCTGGCAAGCCATTTCCCAATACATTGCTGTTTTTAAGCTTTCGGGACAATACACCATAGATATGAAACAGGATCAGCAGGGAAATGGAATATTCAAGTATTTGCATTTTCATTAGTGATGAACTTGTCTTCAGGTAATCATTCCCCAACCATTACTTCACTATTGGAGTATATCTGCAGCAAAGACATTTAACAACATAAAATTAATTTTTTTTATTATAAATATTTTCTTTCAAGGATATGGGAGTTCCTTGCTTGGCATTTTAGATTCTCCAACAAAAACCTGAATCTAATCAACCTGATGCAAATAATTACCGTAGAATAATTCAGTGATTGTGCCCTTCAAAAGAACGACCAGCTTGGAAAATAAGAAGTTTGCGTTAGTAAGGATTTCAGAGCCACCCCGGTAAATGAGGAGTAGCTGGACTTCTTTGAATGGTTCTTCCTTCAGCAGTTACCAACTGCTCAATGTCTTATTAGGACATCTTGAGGAAAAGCTATGCTTCTTAGGTAAAGAAGGGAAGTTTCATTAGATGGCACCGTTTCATCTAAATCAGGGTGGAAGAAATAGCCAGGACACTACATGATGACACCAGTTTAGTACTCCTGGGTGATGTTTAAATCAGAATCACTAGCCACGCAGGATCATTAAATAATCCTATGGAATATTTATAAGAGCGGTACAGTTAAACTGGAGCTCAGCCCAGACTAATATTCCTGATGGAAAAGTAACATTTGCTTCAAATTCGACTGGATTCATTTAATTTCAGTCTCTCTGCCAGGCTCTTCCATGAGTTGTAAAGGATTGTGGCTGAACAGCAGCCTTTATCTTTCAACCCATTTGCATGCATTATATTAGATGTAAGGTCTGTACGCACAAGTGCCTAAGAACAAAGGCAAATAGCTTAAGTGGTTATTAGTGCTGCATATCTGCTCCCAACTTGTTGCCTGTAATTTGTGTTTGGGGCTAAGGACTCCCATCTTGAGTTTTAGTCTTGTTCAGAAAAATTTCTGAATTGCGTATCGAGTGGGAGAATAAAGGTCTCATAAATAAGCATATATTAAATATGCTTATAAATTAAGCATGTGTATATTTATAAGAATTTATCAAGCATATTTATATTAAGATAAATGAACATCACAAATAAAATCTTAGTTCAGGTACAAACAGAGTTATAACACGGAAGTTTGGCAGAGAGATAGAGACAAATCTATTTTATTAAACAAACATATAACCTCTCAGGGAAAAAAGTCACTGCCTACCTGTAGAGTGAAAGTTTTCTTTTGCCTTTTGTAGAGTGAAAGTTTCCTTTTGCCTTTTACCATTCGGGAAGTGCATAGCTTGGAAAAGTAATACATGCACATTTAGCTAGCTGGACCTTAAAAGGAAATTTCTGGAGAAGAGACACACTGGAAAAGGTAGCTGAGCAAACTGTTATCTTTGCTGCATGTTTGGTTGGTGGACAGGGGAGGCTGTGCCATTTCACAGCAAAGATTTAGATAGCTAATCTGGGCAAACAGCTGTGCCATTTCCTCACTTGAATGCTTAATTTGTCAGCCTTCAATTTTTACCTTACCTGTTTTTCACACAGAAGATAGATGTTACAATCCTTAAAAAAAAAATGCTAACTGTAAACTTTCACCTTCATTCCCTTTCCAAAAAAATTACAAGTAGAAAGGAAACATTAATGAGGAAAATCATCATGCCAGATCAAGTTAACCTGACAGCGTTCAGGATTTCAGGGTACAATATAACATTGTTCACCACCACCAGAATCTAGAAGATTAAATATAAAACAGTACTATAAACACAAACTTCTTTCCATAATACGGACTTTCATAAACATGTAGATAACCACAGAACAGTACGCATTTTTTGTAATAGTTCACGTTTCATATCCTATAAGAGATTTATAATGGGCTTGTCTGATGGGATTAAGGACATGAAGTAAAATGAAGAGTCCTGCACAACACTATATTGTTTCTTTTTCTTTTATGCTCAGTTGCTGATGTGTATGTGCCCCCCAGAAGCACATAAGGGGTTCCTTAAACTTCTGAACTTCCAGAGTCCCACAAAACCAAAGGGGAAAGAGAGGACTGAATTAACTCCACCCAAAGCAATCTGATACCAGTATCTCAGAGAGTCAGATATGAGCCTCTCACAACGTTCTCAGCAGACAGTTCTGCAAAAGTAGCTTTCACTGGCCAGCTGCTTAAACATCTGTTCTAGACCTGTAAATTCCCAAAATCTTTAAAAGACCTCCCCATTCATGCAAACACAGTTCAAGCTTTGCATTTATTTGTGAAGTTTTGCTCTTAGAAAATCTTCAGTCAAAAAATAAATATCAGACTGCTTACTGACCCTGCATGAACTACATTACCTTGCCCCAAGGCAAGCCAAGTTCCCTAGAGGTTAATTGGAAGTTTTTCCCCAAATAAGACATACTACATTTCACTACATATTACCAGGTCATTTTACATAGCAAAACAGCTGATAAGGAACTGCACAATCTCAAGGGCATTAGTGAATTGTAACCTCTTTGAGAAAAACTGGATTTTGTTTTAAAAAAAAAAGGCAAAGCAGCCTCAGCAGGCCAGATTCCAAAGTCATCTGTTACAAAAGTATATTTGTAGAGAAACTCTATTAATTTCAGCCCTACTTGGGAATTCACTCTGGCTGCTGGCAATAGTAAATATCTAGAATCTTAAATACTAGAATGCAGTCCACAATTCAGGAAACTGTCTTCTTTTAACATCTTTTTGAAATTATCATTCTGGGTCACAATCTTTCCCAAAATACTTTCTTACCGTGACTGGACAGTAAGTACTAGCATTGATTTCAGTGGACCTACCTGACACTGGTAAAATTCTAATCTCTGAGTAGAATACCAGAATTTGGTCACATATAGAACTCCCTAAAATAATTAAATTTATTTCTACAGGGAAACATTATTTCTATTAAGCATTTAATTATAATTATTATTTTATCTATACTTTCAAGCTAATAATGAGCAAAATCTTGTCCTATTTTTGGCCCAACCTTTGGAAGGACTGAAAAGCATCTAAGAAATAAATTGTGGTCTAACCTTCAGGACCCAAAGGTCACTGCACACCTTATAAAATAAAGAGGATTTTTCTTTTAACTGAATTTTACATTTTATTACCAATATTTTTATGACTTTGTTATTCTACCAGCTTTATCAATTCGATGAGGCCTGCATCATAAGAATGAACATAAACTTTGTCATTCATTTCATTTTCATGGGTGAAATAATGATCAGTCATGTTTAGGAAAGAAAGTCTGATGCATTTCCCCCTTTTTTCCAGGACCTCTAAAAGAAGTGGGACTAACTGGAAAGTAATCTGATTGCATGAAGACATGCAACAAGACAAAGTACCGTATGCAAATTGCAAGCTAAAGGAAGAAAACAAAAATCCTTTGTGAATGCTGAAAGTGCACTTGGAACCTTTTACTTCTCTGCATCATAACCCGAATTCCCCATCTCTAGTTGATGCAGGAAGGTAACAGAATGACTTTGAACCTCGTTAGTGGAAAAGAGCAGAACAGGCTGTCAGGCTCCACTCTTTCAGCTGGAGGGGTGGCTACAGACAAATAACGAAAGGCAGAAACGTCAGGGAGAATGTGTTCTTTTTGTGGAAAACACAAGTCACAGAAAGAAATGAGGCTTAACACACACTACTGACAAAAAACATGGGAGCTGAAATTGGGTACCTCAGAGCACATAAGGCTACTCTCTTTCCCCCCTCCATGCAGAAGCTCCCCA
>NW_010509663.1:29618-33470 GCF_000687285.1 Phaethon lepturus
CATGTCTGGCGTTTGTGGCTTGCTTTTGTACTAGTGAACTCAGAAGTTATCTGCTGCACTACAGAAACCCCAAAACCAAACTAAATGTGGCAGGGGGATGTGACATTTAGTTCCATGTTGCAACTGACCTTTTATCAGTTCTGAAGATGACTGCATGTGCCATTAGAAGCTACGGGTGTGGATTCCTAGTCATAATATTATTTTTATGAAGAAGGCTGCAGTGGCACCCCAAGAGTCACTTCCTTTTTTTGATTATGATTATGGGTTTTAATGCAGGTTTTGGGTAGAGACAGGAGAACCAAGACTGGAACTATGGAAGTTCTGAAGAGAAAGGTCTTGCAGAAAGGGCAGTCAGACGTTGTATTACCCTGGTCTCCTCAGCCCAGCTGCTCGGTTGTCAGGGTAGCTGCACTGGCAGTGAGAATCTGTGAGTGGGGGTCTCCTGAGACAGCCAAAATACCGCACGAAGGTTCAATGCAATGATGGTCTTAAACAAGGGCACTGCTTAACCCTGTGCATTTTATTTTTAAAGCAGAAAGTGATTTTTACTGCTTTGTTCTCTTGCTAGAATGGAAAAATTATAAGTCATATGTTTCCAACATTAACAGCATGGTATAATATTTCACTGTCTCTAATGGGAATGAACATAAAGAAACCAAAATATTGCTTAAAGAAACAATAAATTAAATATAATAAAAACAATAACAAGATTAGTGGGTATAAGCATTATAATCAAGGCTCTCTTTAATATTTAAACAAGAAAAAACTCCTCTGATAATTCTGTTATTCTATCCTCTCTCTCCTATTCAGAAGCAATTGTATTTGTCCATTTATTTAATTCCTTTTGTTTCTTCTGTCAACTCAACAAAACCACTTAAAGTATTTTAGTACTGAATTTTATGAGCATGTTTTCATGAATTCCGTCATAAAAAGACATACTTCTATAGAGCATATAAGCAATAGAAAGGTACAAAATGTGTTATTTTTCTCTTCAAATTAAATCTACACAGTAGACAATAAAATACACCACTAGTAAATCACAACCTACATAAGAAAGAGCAGGGACTAATGAAATACGAGCACAGTTTGTGCTGCATTTCTCTTACAATCTTCTGAGGAAAGGAAGCAAGAAATAATTGAAATCACACACAAAAAAATAAAATTTGAATCTTCTGATAATACTTCATATATGGCGATGTTAGTGGATAATAAGAATGGATTTAATTAAAATGAACAGAAGAAAAGTTGGCTTACTTCTCCAATGAACTTTTTTCTAATCTTTCTTTCTCTTTCCTCTGACGTTCTTTGCTCTTCTTAACTCGAGTTTCCCACAGTCCTCTTATGAGAGAAAAGTCAAATATTATCACCTGATGCCCCATACAGTCAACATTAAGCTTCTCCTGCAACAACAAGTCATCATGAACATTTCAGGAAAGGAATAATGACAAAAACAGAGAACTAAACAATCATGCTTCATTAAAATTATCTGGGGAAAAAAAGCAGAAGTCATGAGAAATATTAACATAGTACGCTTTCCATCTTACCTAATTTGTCTAGGGTTTTGTGCTGGCAGTAACCAGTGTAGCATAATATTGACTTCTACATAAAATCTATGGCAACAGCTAAATGTTGAATTTTTTGTATTCCTTTCATTTTTCCCTTTCCGAGATAAAGACACAGTTGCAAAGAAATATTAATTTGATTAAGTAACAGTGATGAAAATAACTACTAAATACTTTGTCATAAGCCCATAAAGAATTTACTTATTGTAAATCATGCAAAAGCACTTCATGTTGGGTTCTCATGTATTGACCTTTATGCACCCAAGCCATCCTGTTCCAGTGGAATTTGGGAATTTACAGTGTTTGCATAAGTAGGTGCTTATCTGTTAAAGGCATTAAAGGACCAGCCCTGTAACATACAGTGAAAACTTCCTAAGGCAGAGATAAGGTGAAGGATATCTGAATACATGCTTCCCGTTTAGTAATATGTGTAGAATTACCTTCCAACAGTTGAAGGCTTTGGTATCAATGTATTATGTCCTGTGCAGTTAAGAATGGAGCTGAACTGGACCCTAACTCACCAAGCTTTCCATATTCAGTGAAAACCACGGAAACCTCTTGCAGGAACCATGCCCCTACCAAAGTCCATGACAATGCTCTCATTCCCTTTAGCGGGCCTGATGCTTGACCTTGACCCAAAATGAATGCTACCTTCCTTTTTACTTAAGGAAAAAAACATACTGTAGTATCTTTAACAACCAAAACAGATAAAGACCTCGGATTTACATCTTGTGAAACACAGCGTGACTGGCAACATGGTGTAGCAATGGTTCAGTACTGAGGTGGGTTAACCCTGGCTGGATGCCAGGTACACACCAAAGCCTCTCTATCACTCCCCTCCTCAACTGGACACGGGAGCAAAAATATAACCAAAGGCTCGTGGGTCAAGATAAGGAAAGGGAGAGATCATTCACCAATTACCAATTACCAAGGGCAAAACAGACATAACTTGGGGAAATTAGTTTAATTTATTAACAATCAAATCAGAGTAGGATAATTAGAACTAAAACCAAATCTTAACACAATTTCTTCCTGGTCTTAACTTCACTACTGATTTTCTCTACCTCTTCCCCACCCAGCAGTGCAGGAGGATGGGGAATGGGGATTGTGGTCAGTTCATCACACATTGTCTCTGCTGCTCCTTCCTCCTCACGGGGAGGACTCCTCACACTCTTCCCCTGCTCCAGCGTGGGGTCCCTCCCACCATGGGAGACCATCCTCCACAGATTTCTCCAACATGAGTTCTTCCCACAGGCTGCAGTTCTTCACAAACCGTTCCAGCCTGGGTCCCTTCCACAGGGTGCAGGAACAGACTGCTCCAGCATGGGTCCCCCGTGGAGTCACAAGTCCTGCCAGAAAAGCTGCTCCCACATGGGCTCCTCTCTCCATGAGTCCACAGGCCCTGCCAGAAGCCTGCTCCAGCGTGGGCTTCCCACTGGGTCACAGCCTCCTTTGGGCATCCACCTACTTTGGCGTGGGATCCTCCATGGACTGCAGGTGGAGATCTGCTCCAGCGTGGAGCTCCATGAGCTGCAGGGTCACAGCCGGCCTCACCGTGGTCTCCCCCACGGGCTGCAGGGGAACCTCTGCTCTAGTGCCTGGACGCCTCCTGCCCCTCCTGCTGCTCTGACCTGGGGCTCTGCAGGTCTGTTTCTCTCACATATTCTCACTCCTCTCTTTGACTGCAGTTGTGCCATTTTCTTTTTCCCCTTCTTAAACATGTTATCTCAGAGGTGCTACCACCATCGCTGATGGGCTCAGCCTCAGCCGGCAGCAGGTGTGAGTCAGTTGACGTTGGCTTTCTTGGACAAAGGGGAAGCTTCTGACAGCTTCTCATGGAAGCCAACCCTGTAGCCTGCCTGCTACCCAAACCTTGCCATGCAAACCCATGCAAGTACTAACAAAGGAATCACCACAATACACTGATTTTCATTAAATGCAGCTAGATTGTCTACAGAGGACTTTTGTCATGTTTACTTCTTTATAAAATGGTTTGCTGAACCACTGCAAACAAGTCCTATAAAACAGAAGTTCGAAGCTTGTACCAAGATAAAAGCAGAGAAAAGGAAAATCAGTTATTTAAAATTTTCTTGAGGTTTAAATAGATACTACATTCATTATACCATTCATAATCTTAAATAAAAAAAAAAAAGAAAGAAAGGAAAGAAGAAACGCCCTCTGGACCATCTACTGATCATTTAAGAAGAAATCTGCCCCTTTCTTTATTGGGTGTTTTCAAGCTTATATCTATAACTTTTTACTCAGATTTTACTGTGATAATTTTTTCCAA
>NW_010509663.1:33507-52689 GCF_000687285.1 Phaethon lepturus
AGCAGGAGGTATTTATTATCTATCCTTCTGTCATAGTACTGAGGAAGGGGAAATAATTCTTATCTCTGCATTTTTCTCTTTCATCTCCTTTCACCTATACACCTTTCTATTATACATAACACATAAAGGAATAATTTCTTCTGAGCCAGCAAAACACCCTCATGTCCTTTGGACAATGCACAGCATGGGTTAAAAAGAATTATCCATAGGTACACCAAGAGGAAAGTTTCCTACCTGTCCACCTTATTTGTCATCTCATTAAGAAACACCCTTACAAATACCTCCAAGTAGTGGCACAGAGACTGGTCAGAGACCAATATTTTTCTTTGACATACTCTTCTGTATCTTAGGGTGTTTATATAAATTGCTATCCTTGCTGTTCATAAAGCTGCTCCTATTTTTTGTTTGTCTTTATGAGCACTATCAATGAGGCAAAAATAGTTCATAACCTATCTGGAAGCAACTGCTGACAACAGCCAAGTCAAAACCCCATTAATAGCAGTGTAATGAGAATGGTGACCTTAATCTCAGTGAAAAGTTTTCTCTATAATCAGCTGCACCTTTCTAAAATGTATTCACTAATAATTTACAGCAAACTGTTTACCACATAAAATAAAACACTCTGCTGCCCAAATGAAGAAACCCAGTGACAAGGACTTCCCCCTCACAGTAACTGCAGACCAGCAGTGACTCTGCAGGATCAAATTCATTTTAATAGACCAGTTCATAGCAGTGTGTTTTCATAGAAGAGCTATTGCAGGAGCTGAATTGCTGAGAGACAGTGAAGTGGCAGCTGGACACTTGACCTCTTTTGGAACTAAATGGCCTTAATCAACACAAAGTTTGAATAAACTGTGAAAGTACTCTATTTCGGTGACTTGTTCCCCACCTTCCTGTCTCCCCAGTTAAGTCATCTGTTCTTTATTGAGACACTGATTTTTTAGACACTCAGGTTGGAAAAGGTCATACAGCTTTTATCCACATATTGGATTAGGCTGCAGTGCATTGGGTTTTTTCTTCAATGGTAAAACCAAGCAGAATAAAAATGTGGGTGAAAGGGGAGAGGTGTCCATCATAACACCTCAGAACCAATCTCTTCAGAAAGAGCAAAAGCCACAAATCCGGATCAGATCACAGGATGGCTAAGACTTTAGAAATACCCATCAGGACAAGTATGAAAATGTGTTACTATCTACAGCTCCAAAAAGGTCACCCAACAACCTTCACAGGGCTGTTGCTTTACCCCATATCCTAGTCAAAAAAATGGACATGAAATATCAAGTGTGATGGCAGAATGCATATTTCACAAAGTCCAGGTGCCACTATTTTCCTGACGATGAGTTGTTGCCCAAAAAAGAGACCCTGACAAGCTGGCAGAAACAAGACTTATATGATCCACCACTTCAGGGTGCTTACTTATGTATGGCAAGAATTTGCAACAGAAGAAACAACTACCAGTAATAATTTCCATTTCTGGAAATACATAGGGCTGTACCTGTTCCAGTTCACATACAGCAGTTGCTTTCCTCCAATCATCAGGTTAGGCCTGCACCAGAAAACCCAAAGCTATCATCTCTTAGTCACAGGTGGGAAGTTACATTTAGGTAAAGAAATGCCTCATTACAGACTTCTTTCTAACTACTTCCCTTCAGCTGGCTTTAGGCTCTTCACAGGTAATGAGTGTTAGCAATTTTATGTCAGAAATCACAGAACCAGCGAGGTTGGAAAGAGCCTCTGGAGGTCACCTAGTCCAACCGCCCTGCTCAAAGCGGTCACATGGTTATTCATGCCAAATCTACACATACTCCAGCCCCCTTCCTCTTCCAATTTCTGCATCCTTTTGTAATTCAGCATTGCTCCTTTCACACCCCATACTTAGACATGCTCATTAAGAACAAGCTTTGGTCATACTTAAGAGGATTACCCAACCCACTAATGTGGCAGTAAGTGAAAAACAGAAACCATACTCAAGTTATTTCTCACCCAAGAAACAGGCAACCTTGTTTTCATTAAGGACAAATCCTGACCACAAAAGCAACCATGACCTCCATCTGCAAGGCCCTACTTCATAACTACAATGAGTTTGCAGCTTAATACCATCTTCCTCAGGTGACATCTGCATCTAAATTATGCTGTTGATCTTCAGCACACCTTTCTTAGATGATACATGATTATAACATTCATTCAGTCGTATGAGTTATTAGTGAGATAGATCACAAAAGCAAGGCTCTTCACTATGATAATGAAAGCACAGTGCTTTCCAAGGGAAAAGGGATTCAGGAACATAAAGAGAAGGCAAAGATGTCATTTACAAGAGAATAATTTGTAGAGAAAATAGTTCTCTGTGTGTGTCTATGGAAGCAAACAAACTTATCCCTAGCCATTTACACCTTCCAAGAAGTAATCTACAAGGCCTTAATCAATATCCTTAAAAGGCAACATACTGAGAAGTCAATCTGTTTTCTTATCTTTCTCGTAATGGGTAGCTCAGAAACAAAGCTGGCCATTCAGGATACGTTTCTTTTTTTAATGATTGCAAGATTTTCCCTTCATAAGCAGCTACACATTACATTTAAGGCATTATTTCTAAGTAATATACATTTTAAGAAATTAATTTTTAAAAAGAGCCTTTTTGATAATAAACATTTGCATTATTTGGCAAAGTGATACGAGAGTTTTTAACCAGAGGAACTTGTACTAATGGCAGAGGAAAGAAGTTTCCCTTTGCTTCACTTCTTCCCTCTTTCTATACTTTTTGCAAGAAGAGGGAGGAAAAAAAAACCCCACACTTTTTTGGGAGGGGAAAAAAATCCCTTTGAACACCATGGCCTTTGCAACATCTCTTCCTCAACAAGCAGGCTAGGTCATCTGCAACCTTGCACCAATTTTCATCAATAAGGGTCTCACAAGGATTCTTATAACTAGCATTTCCCCTCTCTACATTCTAAACCACAAATTCATATATGTCCCCTCAGGACTGTACTTTCAGTCCCAGATACTATGACCTACAAACTTTGCTCAATTTCACCATTCCAGAGCCCTGCACCTTCACTAAGAAGATATCTTAGTGATAGAATGAAAAGAAGATATCTGCTTTGTAATTTCTATAATCTTTATTACTTTCTATTTATTGTCATTTATGTTGTTGTTACAAAGATAGGCATACTTCAGACCATGTTGGTCCATTGGTAAAACTGGAGAGATTTAGTATGTTACCCCTTAAATGCCCTTGCTCCCTTCAGCTACTGATATCTCCTTGGTTTACCTTGTTCACAGCTCTGCCACAGACCTACCAGATGTTTCCACAGCCATCTTTGACAGCAGCCAGTGATCTCATGACCACTTACTTGTATTTGTTCCCACTTGGCCTCTGAACCTGGAGCAGATATTTGATGCTTTTTTTTTTAACTTGGGCTTAATAAAAATGGGGAAAATTATACATCTGGAAGTGTAATCAACCTGGGATATGGAGGAATACTCGGGCAACTGGCTTTTAAAATGGAACTGCTTTTTGGCAGCTCCTGGTGTTTAATGTTGAGGGAGTTTCATCTCAGGGACCTGTGCTTGCATCACAAGATGCCATGGTCTGCCTGATCTTCGAGAAGCAAACTGTTTTAAGCATCCATAAGCTAAAAGTAACACTGGATTCCAGACAGAAGACCTTCCACAGAGAAGTACTCTTCAAATCAGCAGCTTCATTGAATGAACAGTTTGCAATCTTTCTGCACTCATCTCAGCATCTGAACTATATCAATGTATATATGCACTGAGGAGCATACTACAAATAATTAAGGACAAGGCAAGGGTTTCTTTGGAAAGAGAAAGTAGTGGAGCACAGGGGAAAAGTTTCTTACATATGATTACTCTGTGGCCTTCCAAGATGAACCATACCAACACTTCTACAGCTCATCCCTGTTTGCCAATGCTATCTCTGCCTTGTCTGGAGTGTGTTGGATACAGCCAGTCATAAGCCAAAATTATATCAGCCTTATTATACTACAGTCTAGCCGCCTCTGAACATAGCTGGAATCACTGTTAATGCTGGCCAACTTGCCTGTGCATAGTGTATTCCGTAGAACAAGATCTGTGTCTTCTCTTGAGTCTGGAAGATGTCCAACATAGTTTTGATACTACAGATACAGCCAATATTAGTCTCTGTTACAGCCCTCATCGTATGGGGCCTGGTTGCCCTCAATACCAACACAGCATATACTTTGCTGCTTTACATGAGTTACCACATTATTAATGTTTTGGTTTCTTCAATTTATTTAACAGCCTTGTTCACTTGGGTCCTTTTTGTTTCAGATAATCACTGTGGGAGGTCTGCTGCAATCTTATGAATATTACTGGCAGGATTACATAGGGGAAAATGTGGGTAAATATATTTCCTACCAATCCTGCAAATGATTTCTTAGGAAATAAGCTCACTCACACTGTGCTTCAGAATGATCAAGGCATTTATCTTACAAGTCTTTAAATAATTCAAAGGAAACCTGACATTTGGATAGCAACTGAACACATTTTTTGTGTTATCAAGGAAAGATTAAATTACAGAAACATGCTGTGATCGAAAGAGCAATAGATATGGTGACAATGTTCATAGTACACAACTATATTGTGCTAACTGTGCACAGCTTGTAGGTGGGGTAGTGCTTCCCTGTGCCAGTTGGAGAGTGGGAGAGGACTGCAAAGTGGGAAGCTGCTCTTCCCTACCTAGGCTTGCTGTGGGTAACAATCTCTTGTTGTTCTACACCAGCAGGGAATTATCCTCCCTGCTAGTTTGGCTGGTTTATCTGTCACTAGACTTGCTGAATGTGCAGATTCAACAGTCAGAGTTTTGGGTCAGAGATCCAAGTTAGATTGTGCGTCAGATCACATATGCATGCATGTGGTGGCTGGGTCCTGGGGAGCACGAGGGCAGAGCAATGCTATGGATCACAGCAGGTGCCCCCCTGCAGGCTTGGGTCCACAGAGATCCAGCAAATGCAGCTGCACTGCGGAATAAATAGAAGAGGAAAGGGACAAGCTGCTCCAGGGCTGGAGAAAGCAGTCCTGACACCTGGACGTGAGCCCAGATGTTTTGGGAGTTTGAAATGTTCCCTTCTGCTCTCTCAAGAGCACAGTCTCAGCCAGCCAGCTCCTGGATAAACAAACACAGACAGACAGTAACACTTTGAAGCTATTAATTAGTCCAGCTTTCACTGAAGTTAATTTCAGAAATTAGTGTCTTTGCATATCACAGAGCTTAATCTTGAATGCTCTGATGAATCAAGTTCTTTTTGAGTTTTCTGCTTTAGCTATTTCATAAAAGAAACATTTAAGAACAGAATCTGGCATCAGCCTCTTTCACATACAAATAAACAACTTTTGTATTGTTTACGTACCACAGCTAAGAGAGCAAATATGTCTTCTCTTAACCTACTCCCTATATTTCAAGTAGAAAGAACTATGAACATCATAAAATTAAAAAGATATGTGAATATAGATATGCAAAGGCTGAGTTTGGTTTCCACACATTTTTATGTGCATATTTTTCTTTGTCCAGCACTGCAGTGCAATGTCTTACTCACAGTTTTCATTAATCAGTTCTTGTTCTAGATGTAAATTAACCAGTCTCATAAACAAGATTCCTCTTTATCACTGCAGTCTTCACATCTTGATTTTTAGACAATTTTTCACGGGGTTATTCATTAATTAGGTCTTTAATTATGGATTAATTAGCAGCTGAATTACAATATTCCTTATACTTCCTCAACTCTTGTAGCACTAATATGTTTGCCATCAAGCATGATAGATGTTACATATGCAAGGGGATTTATTACAGATGTATTCCCCTAGCACTTCAGTGAGCTGACTAATTATTCAAAGCGATTCTTCCACTGACAATGAAGCTAATGAAACACTGGACTGACGTCTGTGGCATAAATCCATTCTTTTTTTTTTCACTAGGCGTTGCTGAAGAAAGGTCTAATTCTCATAAGACTGAGACAGGGCTGATGTATTTGAAATGTGCTTGTATTTTAAGGCTGTTTCTTGTCAAAGGAAAAACAGTAAGCTCAAGAGTGTATTAAATATTTTTAAAGGTGGTTGAATCTATGAATGTAGCTGTAGTTAGTGGGTGAAAACAATTGTCTTTGGTGGTAGACAACAGAGTCCTGTGAAAGGTAGAATATGTGCTAAGAATTGATTATAGAGACCCCACTTAATTACTCATAAAAAGACCCCTGGCAAATAAAATTGCACTCAGGACCACTGAACAAAACATGGAAGATTTCATAGACAATTAGATTATCTTAATTAAGCATAAAATTACAGTCTCAGGTTTCTCAGACCTGTTTTATGCCGTCCTTTTTTTAGCACAATATTTCATTGACTTATTCTCATTTGTCTTAAGGTTAATGGACCTGGACCATTCCCAGGAAGTGAGGTTACTACTGTTACCTTTCGGGTACAGGGTCCAACCTCTGAAGTTTTCTGTGTGGATGATAGCATCATAAACATTATTTTAGGTTCCCTGTCCTAATTGAGACTAACCAAATACCCTTGAAATTTTGATCACTCCCTTTTGCTCCCAGGGGTCCTTTTTCATGTATTGATCTAAGAATCCAATCCTATCATCTGTGTCTTCCTCTACTGCAGAAAGACAGCAAAAACCTACATCTGACATATGGCATCAAGCCTCTTAGTCCTATTTCCAGTGTTAGATACAAGATATTACTCATATTTTGAGTAAAATGCCCACAGCCAGTTCCTAAGCAGTCAAATTCTGCCATTTAAGAAGATAATGGCAATTTATATAAGCAAGAGGAGATGCTGCTTTCAGCTACTCCAGCAGCCAAGTTATTGTAACTCAAATGGTCCAAACCCCACCACGCAGTCATGAGGTGGCAGCTGTATTCTATCAGCTCTCTTCCTTCACCACAGCTGTGTCCTCTCCCACAAAACCTTCCCATGCCTGTGGATAAGGGACACAGGTGGCATGGACAGCTAGACATCCTCCTTGGAATAATTCTCCACCTTCACCTTCTGAATGAGAAAAGTGGATGAAACTCTTTGGTAGGATCTACCTCTTTGGCTAATGGGCATTATCATCCATCACTGATCCTTGAAATAGTGCTGTTTACTAGTCTTCAGAGGAAGAGCACAGAAAGTAACTTGTCAGCGATAGGCAGCACATAAATACTTACAGTAGCAACAACAACAACAATAATGAAAATATTTTACTTTAAATGATGGGCTTTGTCCACAAAAGATTTATCAGGCTAGATGTCCTATACCAGTTAGATTAGCTGTAAGTGGCCTTCAGAAACTGAAGTTCTATAACTCTCTTTAAATCCCACTCTAAATTTTGACAGACAACAAAGATAAATGACCAACCTCTCCAACCATTTTTTTATTGAAAATCATTCTCACACCAGCATATGTCCTTGAGATGTAATAGCAAGGGTTTATTACAACTGAGTCATAGAGTGAGTCTTGAAAGCTTTCCTAAATTATAAAGTTTGGATTTGTCACAGGTATAAATTTACTTAGAGGAACTATATATGGGATGACTCTTCCTATCTTTAATGGTATACAGCAAACTCACTAGTCTGGACTAACACTCTGCGTTTCAGCTATTTTTCCCATATACATTAACATCTAAAAATCCACAGCACAGTAGCAGCAATGAAGACCTGATAACATCTTCTCACTTTCCCTGCATTTCCCACCTTGACCCCACAAATCTGAAGGAACACCATAATCAGCAAAACTGTCACTTACCTACTACTAAAAAACACGAGTGTCCAGAGCTCCCGAGTGTGCTCTGCAGTTATTCAATTTGGGACACTGGGGTTGTTTATAGCAGCAGCGTAGCTCACGGACAGACAGACCTGTTTGAACCCCACAGCGTGACTAGCCTTCCAGATGTACTAATATGCTATATTTGTAAAGCGATAACATGATCTGTGGTCTTACAGCAGAGGCACGGGCAGGATAAAGTATCTACACTGCATGACTCAACACAGGATGAGAAACAACTGTGCTAGGGCAGCATCTCATTTGTACCAAGGAAAGTCTGACGGAGCTAATGTTACTCATGCTTATGCATTTTCCTTGGAAAAGGACATGGAAAATAAAAAAAAAATAAACATAGTCTGCATTCCTCCGGGATAGTCTCTCTCTTCCTCCCCACGACCATGCAAGTGCAAGAGATACATAGACACATGCACACAGACACTCGCCGTGCAGTTGCCATGAGTGACTGATGTGCAGCAAATTCTGCTTTTACTTGCTGATGGTGGCTTACTATTTTTATGCCCTCTACTTCGTATTGATGGCAGTATTCCTGCCTGCTGTTAGTGCTGCCCCATGGCCCAGCAGGGCAGGGCTGTGGGGAGCTGCTGGAGACCACCCCTTCTGCATCACCACTGGGGCAGGGACAGAGAGCCCCCGGGGGCTGACATGGGGTCCTGGGCTGTGGGCAGATGGGGAGGCCCCGGGGTCAGGGCTGGAGGGGAGGGATGCAGGCAGGGACCAGTGCCCTCAGGGCTCTGATGATTCAGCATGAATGGTTGAAATTTTCTGATTGTACCTTTGATAACATGAGCCCATTCATTCCTAATTAGAAAATCTTTCCTAGTCAAAAAATAACTGATTTACATCTAACCAGAGAAAGAAAGAAAACACTTTTGGTGCAAGGTTTGAGGTCTGATATTTTCAAGAAATGAAGTTTTTCATCAGAACCATTTCCAAACACTGCTTTTGATTTAATTTCCTTTTAAATTCAACTTTTCAATTAAAATATTATTTAATTTTCTGATTTTAAAAAAACTGGCATTTTTCAAACCTCCTTGTTTATTATTCATCACTGCCAATAATAATAGGCATTAATTACAGCATCTGGGCTTGGCTGAAACTCAGATACTAGTTTCACACTGCTGTGTTTTCAGTGCCCTCACTGAAATCACATCACATTGGTACCAACAGAAGGGAACATCAAGGAAAACCATGAACTGTAGATTTAAACATTCAATTTTGTCTTCAAGCCTGAAGTAGATAATATCAAGATTCACTATGATCTTTTTTCATGCAGCATGTTTTGAGACATGGTGACATACTTGAAGGATCTGCATCACAAGTCTTTACTGTTTGGCCATCTTATTCTTCACAAACGTCAGTGATAAAAAGTATATTGATCACCACTACCACGTCTGAGTTGCCTAAGATATTTTTATAGTCTGATACATCTGCCCATCAACATGCACATTTTTGCCAAATAGCTCTCTGGGTTTCTTGTAGCAGTGATGCACATCAGACTTCAGACACAAGAGCTGACAAAGTCACCCGTGAGGAAGACGATACTTTGGAGCGAGAAAGTGCATCCCTTGTGTAATTAAAAGTGCGCTCCATATTTCTGCTTTCTTGTACACTGCCTAGGAAAACATGTTCCAATATTTTTGTTCAGAACACAGTAGCATGAAATAATCCTTAATTAGCAATTGTATTAAGAAACTTGTGATCTCCATCTCACCATTTCAGGATCCACCAGTTACTGTACAGGTGTTGATTTTGGCTAAGGAAGGTAAGAGGTCTTGTGCTCTTTAGATGTTGAAATATTGAGATGTGTCTCAGCAACAGACAGCTGACCTTGCAATTACTTCCCTGGCCCTAGCCAAGGAATCATAGATCACCTATTCTTCAAATTACAACTATAGCCTATCCATCAGAAGGAGAGATTTGGGATGTGTGCTGAGAAGGAAATGAGAAAAAAAGTTCAGCTGGTGAAATAGACATGACCTAATTTAAAAAAAGGCTGTCCTATGAAGGAGAAAACTAATAATGGAAGAACAGCTGAGGAAAGGCATGAGAGATTTAGAGATGGGGAGAGAGAAAGAGACAGAATAAATATTATTGTTTAGTGGTGAATCTCAGTGTATTTTACTAAAAAAAAGATCACAGAAAAAGAGTATTACAAGCTAAGTCAATACCTAAAAACATCTCCAAAAGCAGCTTCATTCAAAGACTATCTTACATCTAAGGTTGCACAAACCAAGTCAAAGCATATTCCATTCTTGGAGTTCACAGGGGAGCTGTTATACCAGCTAGTGGGAAAATCTCAGATCGTATGGATAAAACCACAGACAAGGGAATAATAGACAGCACAGACCAGTGAACAGACAGAAGGCTTGTTTGCATCCAGCCAAATTTATTGGTAGGCTTGAACCAATTTAAGGCACGCTTGGTTGACAGAGGCTAGTTCCCTCAAAAGTATTCTCTGCATACTCCATCCCAGTGCAGCAGCAGCAGTGTTAGTCTGCCAGAGCCAAACTGGCCTCACAAAGGCTCAAACATCACACTACATGCCTGCCATATAGTGCTCCCCTGGAAAGTGCTTCTCATCCAGCTGACCCAGCAGACCGACCAGGATCTACGTACTCGTGATAACGCAGTCTACTGAATCATCTTCCTGGATCAGGAGCACTGCCTGGCAAGTGGCACCAAAACCTTCATTTCGTAAAGAAGCAGGTCCATTTTGGCTGTTGGAGCTCCTCAGCCTCACCAGACTGGAGCTAATGCCAAACAGATGGAGCCTAGCCTGTACCTGGCACCCCAGAGCAACATGCAAAAATGCTTAAGCTGCTGCAATGTGAAACCAGCTGCTCCATGAGACAGGAGCTATATTGCTTTGGGTGATGAGCAGCTTGCCCTGAAAGCAATACAGCCTTGGTCATGAATCACTGTACTCATCTAACCCTGCTATTACCCTAGGATAGTAGATCCTCTGCCCATGACACGGATAAATCCACCCACAACTAAGATAATCTAACTGGGGTAATTGAGAGTTGACTATTAACATACCAACCAACGGATGTTTCTTTTTTCCACTTCTGCTCTAGCTGTTGTACAGTTCTTCTACTTAAGCAGTCTCTTCTGGTGTGCCACTTAATGGAAAACTCACAAAGTAAAGGCAACAAAGGAACTAACAACACAATCTACTGTATTAATGATTGATATAGACAAACAATTGCAATAGATATACTTATTTTTCTGGTCTCTTTTCCTTGTTTGTTCTACTGTGGATAATAATATGTGAGTACATTGAGGTCAGTAGAAGACTTTGGACATTCAGGTGAGTGCCTTGGTAACACAGGCTCCAGCCAAGACCTAGCATGGGTAGAAGTAAGCAGAACATTTAGTGCAAACAAGACACACTAACACTTCAGACAAAAAAGACTGACAACAGCAGTGCTTCTCGCATAGCTGTCATCAAAACACCTACTGGCAGGAAACATATGACAATTAACAACTTTTTAGGGTCACGTTTCCCATAAACACACAACAAAGCAAAATTTTTGAGAAGACTTACACAAAATGAAACTGAAGAAGGGATAGAACTTGCTATACTAATTTATCATGTGCTGAACAGAACTGTCCAGCAAAACAAAATATTTTTCTTCTTGATTTGTTTTCACACTATCCATGTGGCCTTCAGTCTAGAGCTGTCAGAGCTGCAGAATGACTGTAGTAATACTGTAGAATCCATAAGTCACTTTACAAATCACTTCAGCAGGGCAAATTCTTATATTTGTGACCTTTCAGTCTTGAGTGGTCAGCCCTTTTCGATACTATCTCAGTATGCACCAAGGGAAAGATCCAGTTTATAACTGCTGACAGTGCTACAGCCCAGAGACGGCTGTTCTGAAAAGTGCATATGATGGGCAAAGTCTCAGGCAATGTTTGTAAATCTGGGCTGTAAGTCACTCCATCTTGCTGACCCATCTCTGCTATGAAGTCTTTCGTGCAGACTTGCCTCTGCTATCACACAAGTGCTTCACCAGCACTGGCTTATGGCTCAGCTTACAGGTTTTTTGGTGAGGTTGCACAGCTCTGCTGAAAACTAACCCTTCTTCTGCTGCGGTTTAGGGACTTCATCAGGGACTCTGTTTGCATAGTAGGTAAGTCCTCAAGAATCACAGCTCCCAAGTGATCTGGGAACAAGCAACTCTCAAAGAACCACAAGATACCTATAGAGTTGTCCCTGGTATTTCATGAGTGTATTAAAAATAATTTCAGCTCACTGAAGCTCTTTGTCCTCCAGTAAAGGACCTTAAAATTATGACAGCAAGAATGTCTAAGAGTTCCTGAAGGATTTTGCAGGCACTGTGAGGAAGAAATACAGCATGTAAAATCAAGAGTTGTACAAGATACCACAGACTTTGCCAGTCTCTTTGAGTAGACAAGTCTGTGACTGGATGAGTTCTTCCCAGGAGGTGGTTAACAAGGTTATAAGGGATCCCAAGATGAAACTCTGTCAGTACCAATAATAATCTTAGCATTAGCATTTCATGATCAGCCCTCCATGTGAAAGATGCACGAAGATGTACGTGGAAGTACAGTTTTATTCAACCTCAGGCTCCTTTCAGAGCTGCTTACACTTGTACCTAATTTGAACTGAATCACCTCATTTAAGAAGCATTTTCTGAGAAAAATAATGGACATGTTATCTATTGATCTCTCTCTTCTTACATTTAATTGTGCCACAAATTAAAATCACAGGAGCTGACTGGTGTGAACGAACAGAAATGAGATGCATGCTACATTTGATTGACCAGCAATTGCTGAGAACAGGAGGCACTTTGGTAGGAGCAAGGCTCAGTAGACAACCTCATTAGGCGTGTCATTAAAGGGAGCAAACCGTAGCTATTCATCCACCCTGACCAAGTCGGTGAAGCAGCACAGGTTCTTTCCAGGGGTGCATATCTTCATCAAGGTGTAATAGGACACTATTAAGGGATACAAACCCACTGTTTTCCAAGGACGATTAAACCTGGAAAAAGAAGGGGAAACACAGGGAAACTCAGTTCCCTTTAGAGTCACCTTTGTCCACCCAGAGCACAGGAGCGAACAGACCACTGGGCTATCAAATGCAACAGCCTGCCGTGGCAGCCTGTTCAGGTAATATGTCTGAGCAGACGAGGCAACTCACTGGCCCCGTGAAAACTGCATCGCACTGTAAATCCCCACAGATTTATGACTCATGCCCCGTTGCACACCGCTGTGGCACACTAAAGAAAATCAAAGAAATGTTCCCACTCTGAGCCAGCTACGAAGCAGCACACACGTTGCTGTCACCCTGCTCCTGCAGACCTGCTGCGTTACAAAACCACAGCAAAGAGGCGATTTTTAAGAACGAAACAAATGGTGCCATCTACTGTCCAAATGGCAGGAACATCTAGCTCGTTGAATCTATAGCATTGAACCCTGAGGTTTTTCTGCCTTCGACAATGCTGCTACAGAGAGATGAATAGAAATATCTGCTTTTCCCTTTATTGCTGTGTACCACATGGAGCCTCAGAGAGAAATCTTCTTTGGCAGCCTATTTTGAAGAATACATGAGAAAACGTGTTACTAGAATATGTAACGCTCTGGCGTGACTGCCTTGTCCCCGTAGTCCCACTGTAGTCTCATATACAGTACGCAGTAGATAGGGGTCTATGACTCTATTATTAGGCTACAGGCAGTAATTTTGCTGGAGGAACAGCCTGTATGAGTATTAGCTACAGATAGAAAAGAAAGAGAGAGGGAGAGAAGCTGTCTCTGTCTTCTAATCTAGGAACATGTTTTTATTTAATTCCTGATCTGTTGCTAGTAAGCTAAAAAGTTCTCCAATAAGCATCATTTGACATTTAACCTTTTTTGTAACCAGCATGCCTTGTAAGCATTCCTTAAATACCTCATGATTGGAATTAATTGTCACAAGAAGACACAAAAGCAAGTGAGACAATAGAACTGGCCTTTGCAGAGGCCCAAATCCAAGCAAAATAAACTTGAATTTGATTAAATAAAGGAATAGATATACCAAAGAATTAAAAAAAAAAAAAAATCATTGTAGCTTCCTCATGAGAACTCATGAGGTGGTCACATGGGTCAGGCTAGCAAGTGAGGAAATACTGTGACATTGGAAAACAAATTTGCCCTGGAGTGCCAGGTGGTCCCTCCTGTCTTTAGAGGGGAAAAGGTGTAATCTGACCTCATATTACCATTCTGACACGTAGTTAATCAAAGGAAGCTGAAGTGAAGTTTCTCAGTGAACTTTAGGATTCTGACTCACGACCAAGGATTGCCCACCAGGGTAGCAAATATTCTTATACTGCCCATTGTCTGCTTCCCACCAACTGTGATGATGTAAGAGCAGCCCATGAAGGGGCTCTGAAGCATGTTTGCAGGCAAGGTTTTGAGGTTGGCTGGTGCCAGTTTCAATTTACCTAAAAACACCAGTCAGTTTTAATGTTTTGCTGACTCAGGAGCCACCTCTTGGGCTACACATGAGCCAGAAGAAAGAGTTAATTACAGTAATGGCATAACCCAAGTGGCTTAAATAGAAAATTTGCCTCAAGAGCTTTTAAAACTTGTTTCTTGCTCATGTGCAGCCAGCCACCTCTTCTGCCCCTACCTGCACAATTTTTTTGAGCTTTTGCCAAATTCTTATCATACCTTTATAAGGCTTTATAAGGTAAGATAAAGCCATGGGGAAAAGGAGCTTTAACCCATACCTAGAAACTATAGGCAGAGGAAGTGGGAATCTGGACATGATCTTCTCAAACAGAATCAACTTTCAGATAAGCATAGCAAAAAAATTGTTGAGTGACTTCTCAACTCAGTGTCATGCTACTGATTATAGATTAAATATAGGTGACACTAGCATGACCTAATAAATATGACAACAACAACTCAGGTGAGTTTCTTATGCTTGCAGCCCAGATGAAAGGGCCATCAGACAATGATAATTTCTAGTTTCAAAGTGACACATAAAAAGCTAGCTCAAACTAGGGTAATAAAGCTCAATCCTAGGGTAGTAATGAAAAGTTTGTGGTCACTGTAGGTCTTGTGTCATCAGAGTTAAGCTAATTTTGTAGCACTTCTCTCTGTGCTTTATTTCTTGCTCTATACTGCAGACAGAGCTGAAAGAAACTACAGTGAATGTAAGTTTGGCCTAAGAAGGCACTATTTTAACACTGCAGTTGTAAAGACTTCAAGAAGAGTCCTGAAAGGAAGAGAAATAACTTAATTGCACCACTCTGGTGGGTTGTTAATGGTTTTTGTTCAAATAGGGTACTGGGTTTTAACTTAAAAGAAGAGAAATACAAAGACCAAGGATAAGAATGGAGCCCTGGAGGTGGATATGGAGGAGACTCAATTTTATGAACATTCTTAACACACATTAATATTGATAAAGTAATTCACACAGAAACAGTCAGGCATGTCCTCTACACACGACTCAGGTAGGTAGTTAACAGAAGGTGGATGTCACTGAGTCAAATATTTAGCAGGAACAGAGTACAGTCACTGGCAGAAGAGACTTTATTCAGCAAGGACAGAGTTGGCAAGTTTGCTGACCCCACAACCTATAAATCTTCGCGTGGCCAAAAGCCACAAGATATATATCCCCACTCCATGGAGAGGTGAGGGGCTGTAGAGTGCTGGGAATAATACATAAGGTGGAGGTGTCACCCAGTTCCAGGAGTTCCATCACTCAGCTGCAGAAGAGCCAGGACTGGGTTTGGCAGGTGCTTTGGTTCAAGGATGACTACTGTCACTGGTCCTAGCAGCCCTTCCTGGGTCCCCCTGCCCAGTCAGATATATTGATTATTTCTGTGCCCACACAGACCCACCACCAGTTGTGTGTCATAGTCTCCAGATGGAAGACTGCATTGGGTCCGGCTGAGATGGGTTAATTTTCCCCACAGAAGCGCTCACAGCGCTGTGCTTTGTACGGGCAGCTAGAAAGGTGTTGATAACACACCGGTGCTTTGGCTACTGCTGAGCAGCGCTCGCACTGCATCAAGGCTTTCTCCACAACATTTCCCCCCACCAGCAGGCTGGGTGTGGGCAAAATCTTGGGAGGGGACACAGCCAGGACAGCTGACACAAACTGGCCAAAGTGATATTCCATACCGTATGATGTCAGCTCAGCAATAAAAGCTAAGAGAAAGGAAGATGAATGGGGGGCATTTGTTTTCTGATGTTTGTCTTCCAGAGCAACCGCTACATGTACTGAAGCCCTGCTTCCCGGGGAGTGGCTGAACGTCGCCTACTGATAAGAAGTAGAGAGTAAATCTTTTGTTTTCCTTTGCTTCCATGCACGGTCTTTGCTTTCTGCTTATTAAACTGCCTTTATCTTGACCCATGTGTTTGATTTTTTTTTTTCCCATCCTAATTTCTCCCCCCTGTCCTGATGAGGACAGGAACGATAGAGTGGCTTAGTGGCATCTGGCATCCAGCCAAGGTCAACCCACCACAAAGACACACTTTAAGATCTTTCCAGCCATGCAGATTGAAAGCTCCACACCAGCCAATTCCGTACCAGCAACGCACTACTAACAGTGTTATCCATTGCCAGCACACCTTTAAGCAGTTGATCTTTATATTGTCAACAACAGCAAATATTAAAGGTCCTACAACTATTAAATATATAATACCTTTCAGTCTGTCAAGCAAACATTACAAGAGGGAGCAGTGGCAATTACAGAAGGTAATTACAGGTGGAGACAAAGCAGTTTATCACAGCAGATGATGAATTGCAAGAAAGGATGAAGGACCTTTGTCTGTCTGGGCAATTCATACAGATTAAACAATATCTTTATATTAATTAACCCAGTAGAATGTAATGATTTTTAAAAACAGTTTAAGTGGTGTTTAATTTGTTTAAATGAACTATCCCATTAAGACCCGACTTCATCATTTTGACTTGGAAGCAAAGTTTTAATAAGCCCAACCTTTAACACAGCTTTAATAACTGTATTACAGATTTACAGACAAATGTCTGAGGTGGAAAAGATCGTAATGAACTTACGAACTCATAAGTAGAGCTGTTAATAATTTCTCAGAAAGTTTAAAATCCGAGAGATTGGTAATAATTTTAATGGAAACATTTTGCTATGTTTCTAACTATTTCCAACAACAGATATATGTACATTTATACTAGGACTGTAAGACATTATGATCTGTAGCAACAAAATTATGGGTTTCTGACACAGATATTCGAAGGAGCATATGAAGTGCTCAGGTACTACAATGGAACTAACAGAATACCCCAAAAAGAAGAGGCATTATTCAAGCAGCATTGTATGCAAAGCCACTGTGGTGAAAACATCTTTTAAGAAGGTGCTTTCAACTCCAGCATCTTCTGAATTTGGTCCCCTACTACTGCAGGCACCATTTAGGCGGTATTTTACACTAGCTGATCAAACTCCACCAGTGCTATTGGAAAAGAAGTTCCCACACCTCATTTCTTTGGAGGTGAGGAGCCCTCTCCTTGTGTCCTACCACAATTACTCAAAGCCAGTTTGTGCTAGGACAGATTGCTGGGTTGTAGAGGGGCTTGCACAGCACTGACGCACAACAGCACAGGAGCTGCATAAAGGCTTCTACTATCGGATTCCTTGACTCTGCAGTAATTACCAAACAACGCAGGATGCCAGGACTAAAAGAACTAGGAAAAAATACATACTGTGTGGAAAACAGAGCAATTAAAAACCTACATTTCTCTGTACATGAGAAGAAAAGAAGGAATTAAGCAGCACTTTACTCTGTACCCACAAGCAGTGGGTGACAAAAAGAAAGGGAGGCAATAGGTTGTTTTCTGGCCATCATTGATTCTCAGGTAGTGTGTGTTCTACATATTTTTTCACTATCTCTGATGAGGCTAACTGGAAGACTGTATTTCAGAGATCCAAGATCTGCATTACAAGCAACTAATGAAGGAGCATGGAAAATAAATGTTTTTAAAAAGGTCAAAAGACACTTTGTGACTGATTAAAGTTTGGAGGACCCGTTTTTTCACTAGTGGGGGCTACATGAGCCCGGGGTAAAACCTGACAGAAAAAAGAAGAAAACCTACCAGCCTTGCTTCAGTCATCTTACCTTTTTCTCTGCTCTGGATATGTACCTCTGCCCTTCTTTTCTGCTGGCACTGGTACTTGCATTGTTCCAGAGACAGCATGTTTGGGGAACTAAAGCAATCAGGGAAAAAAAACATCTCTTTTTGCAGTGTTAATTTCTGTCTGGTTAACTCCCCACCTGGCAAACCTCAGACACAGGTGAGCACTAGCAGCAGCAGAAGGGAGATGTCCCACACAAGCACAGCTGTAGGTAAGCAGGACCACGGCAAAGCCAACTCAGCTCAGGAACTGAAGCTCGGCACAGTCTAGGACAAACAACCACAACTCATTTGGACTGCTGACAGTAGAGCTAATGACCTTACTGCTACTGAGCAGATTTTAAAAGAGACTTAAGGGTATTCAGAAAAGCCCCAGGGACCTCAAAGACCTTTGTAGTCTCTATCAAGAGATTGTGCATAGGCATTTGAAATTTTTTATTTTTAATATTGATCATTAACTATAAATATTGATAGGTTTGGTTCAAACGTGGACAACAGTACCTTGAATAAGATCCAGTAAAGACCAGTGAGAACCACCTGCTATCCCGTGCTTGTCTTCTACAGTGATCATCAGCTAAATGACAGGCAATGAAATCATCAGACTTTTGCTTTGCTCTAAGTGATTTCTGATGAACGTCCAGACAGCATCTCTTAGGAACCATTATCTCCCTGTTTGAGCCTAGTCCATATGAACAGTAATTTGCTGATATAAGATTTCAAGAGCCAAATTCAAAGTTTTCTCTATGTCTTCAATAATCTATTCTGGAAGACAACAACGTACACCATAGCAGTTTCTGCCTGCAGGCCTAAGGTCTGAGTAGCGTATACAGGTGTCTGCAGGCAGTATTTCTCTAAAACAGCATGTAGTCCAAGTCTGAATGTAGGGTTTAAGGCATGATTTCATAAGACAGCGTAGACTGACCTGAAGTTCAATTTCATTAAAATGGAGAGGTCTTGATGTCCCTTTTTAAGTCCCAATTCCTTTCCTGCTCCCAGCTGGATACTCCCACCATTTACCTTGTGCAAGGTCTGGCAATCACCAGTTCCTCTCTGTGAGATTCTTATTAACTCAGAAGAAAACTGTTCCAGCAAAATATATTAGTATCTTACCGGGAGACAAATTAGTTTAGTACAGGGTTTCTGGATCTACCATATACCAGCGCAACTGGGCTGCTCAGCTGGCAGTGGGAAGCAAAAAAACAGAGAGGCAGAAGGAGATTTCCCCCACCAGTGGCAGGAAGGTTTTATAACCAGTTTCG
>NW_010509663.1:52720-62664 GCF_000687285.1 Phaethon lepturus
ATATGAAACTATTTAAAAAAAAAAAAGTGGGCAGAGGTGGGAGGTGAAAAAGAATGTCATAGCACTGTTAGTTTTGTCTTAAGTCATAAATGCTTTGTACATTCTTGGAAGATACGGCATTCACCTTCTCCTCTGGAGTCATGTTACTTCACTATCTAACTCAGCATCACTTAACACTCCATGTCCAAATTATCCCCTAGGATTTAAATGTATTTACAGTTACACAAGGGAAAAACTCACAGTGTGTTTACTGACAGATTATTTTGCCTGGATTTATATCCTGGGAATTGCAAATACAACTGTGGCTGAGAAAAGACATAAAGTTGAAGGATCTCTAAGTTACTATACACTTGATACATTCATGGCAGCCTATCTAAACAGTTACCTGAAGCATACAGAAAACATACAGAGAAAAACATAGTTCATTATATTTCAGTTTACATAGCTGGGAATTTAATTTATGTAGTACCATTGACCTCAGCATGTACTCATTTTTTAATGTCTATCAGGCTAATGTAAAATGGTAATCTATCTTTCTAGATATGAACCATATAAAAAAATGCTGTCAGCATGTGAGCCAGTCCTTGACCCAGTGTACTCACTGGGAGGTCTTAATAATTGTGGATTATCATCGCATTGCAGATGAGAGAGGCTGTGATGTTTCTGACCCAGTTTTTAGGATCCAACATTTTATATTTACATATTTAGCCAACTCTATCCCCAAGGCAAATTTCAGTGGGATTGCTGAGCTGGCGGTGAGCTGACAGAGTTAGCTGACGGCTACAGAAGCCATGCTTCCCACTCCTTCATTTCCAAATCCCCTTCCCACCTCCCCTGGTTTTGACCAAGAAACACCAATCTGGTATCAATTGAGCCAATTCAAGTCACAGGCCAAAGAAAGAAAAAGATACTTCTTGTTGTTCAATGTGTTTTCTGTCCAAAGGGGTGGGAGAAAGTGATCAGCCAGTGACTAGAAGCAGTTCACTGGACAGGAGCTGCTCATGTATTCCCTATTAAACAGTACGACCTGCCCTGCCTAATCCAGAAAGAACTGCATTACCTCAATAGCAAGGAATAAGAAGGGAAAAAAAAATCTCTGCCCTCACTCACAGACCAGGGACCTTCTGTATTTTTGGCACAATATGAATGATGTCATAACCAGCACGTTGATTTCACTGTTGAAGCACAGCCTCTTCCATTTGTGGCACAACAATGAAATGGTGCGAACCACATGCAAGATAGTATGAGTATGTCCACTCCAGAACTAACTCAGCTCTTTGAAATCACAGTTCACAATGAGAAAACTGGGTGCATTCACACGTAAACCTGTCTGAAGGGTTGTAACTTGCAAGCCCACACAAACTGCTTTTTATGTAGATACATATAAATATAAACAAAACAAAACAAAATTAATCCTTTTTAAATCAAACTTGGAAAGGTTCACACAGCTGGAAAACTCCAGACATTTGTGTGGAGGAGCTGGTAACTGCTATCACTGCCTCCTCATTGACTCTTCATTGGCAGCTTCACACTTCTTACAGTTCTGCAAGCATCGATTTAAAATGGCCTGTAACGCTGCCAGCTCAATTTAACACCAAGAAACTGAAGCTAATAAAAGAAGGAGGTAAGAAAAAAACTATGCAAGTGCCACAAGGGAGTCTGTGACTTGAAGATATTTCTTAGTACATCCTGGAAGAGACATTGCTGCTCCCTTCCTGTAGATTTGTCTTTTGCTTTATATGAAAATCAGGGAAATGCATAAGCATCCAAAGAATGCTGGTATCCCAGAGTAAAATTTTAGTAATCACCTGTTTATATTTGGCCTTTAAAGTTCCATTTCCCGCAGTTACCTAGCAAGTCATTTCGCATTTTGGTCATGTAGCTTTGCAAATGAGAAAAAGAGATGCTTTTTTTTCCAGAGGCTGCAGTACAGTCATTCTGTTGTACGCTCAGAAAACTGCACATATTCTGTGAGATCCATCCCAAACAGCTGCAGATGATGGCATACTCAAAACACCAACAGTGGTTACCCAAGAGGCCACCACTAATTTTAACGGTAGCGGAATTGGCTGATTATTAGCCCCCATATGAAATTACAATAATATTTCCTTAATGGCGGTATGGCTTCTAGCCCTTTATTCTCTATTGCCTTGACCTTGTGTTGTGCCCTTGTGTTGCAAAACAAGTGCATAAATCTGTATTGTCATACCATTTCTCCCAAAGGGCTGGGTCCTTTGACATGGCAATTTATGTATAATTTACAATGCCCACAAAGCTTCAATGACTTGTGTTAGACTTAAAGAGCTTTGGCCACCTGCTTGACATTCACCTGAAGATTTGCTCAAATTTAAACCTTACAGGTGCAAATTTCCTTGAGGCAGGCACCCACCTGCATACAAGGCAAGGTTCGCATACAAGGCTTTTCATTTTGTATTGGCTTGGCAGATCCTTAAGGCTACGTAGAGATACTGAGATTTCATGAGGCTTTGACAGGACTAAAGACTTGCTAGTTTGTAGCAGCTTTCAGTTCTTTGTCCAGGTAATGACCAGGGCCCCTGTTTGGGAAAGCAGGGATTGGATCAGCTTTAAAAATTGTCTGCTACTGCCTAACTCAACCCTACTTAGATATCCTAGGCTTAATGTAACTAGAATTTCTTTTAAAGATGAGAAATCATTCAACTCATTGCTGCAGTGTTTCGGTTTTTAATTAGATATTTCCTTGAATGTGTTACAGATGGGTTTTTTTAATTTACAAAAATCTTTCTGCACTACCTGCTGGCTTTCCAAAATGTTCCTGGGGCAATTGTGGGTATAAATAAATCTTCATACCACGTATATCAGTGAAATTGCATCTGCTTCTCGACACCTGCTGCACAATGTGTGCAGTACTGGGGCAGTATGTGCGGGAAGAGGCATAGCCAGCCTGTATCTGCTGTGACATATGTTCACTCAGGTGAGCTGTAGTGGAGATATCCATACTGGGAGTGGGGGGTAGACAGGTGATAATTGCCTTTCAGTTGCTTATTGACTGACTTCCTAGGCAAGAAAGCAGAAGTAGCAGCTTTTAAGTCTTACAGGACACAACTTGGAAAGATGCTTCAAGTTCTCACAGCGATTTGTTCTTGAAACAGATGATGGTAAGCAATGGCTAGAAGGATGTGACAACAGAATACGTTGTTTTTTCTTCCTTGGTTTTGAAAGGCTACAGAAGGGTAATGAGTAAGAGCCTCCCTACTAGGCTGGAAAGGTCAAGATCATCTTTACAGCTCTGTCAATGTTCTTGACTGATTTTTTACTAACTGAAGGGAAAAGATTTCTCTGTTTTTCCAGTGTGTTAAATTTAGTTAACATGAACTTCTGTTAACTATTTTTTTAAAAATCAGATATATATACCTGCTTTGAGAGATTCCTCCAATTTAGACTTGTCCTTCATGCCTCCACTGCCCCCTTTTGTGTCTTAGATTCATTTGGGTTCTGCTTCTGTTCTCTGACATAGTGAGGCTGGGACTGGTAACTGGTAGGAGCTTTCTCATTGCCAGTATGCTAGGGAAAATTTGAAAATATTTCCCTTTTTTTTCCTTATAGCATATTTTCACTTTTTCAAATTAAGAGCACAGCAGAATACATTCACAGAACTGGACAGAGACAGTTGCTTTAGGACACAACCACACCTGAGATATTTTGGATTCTCCCTAGAGTCAATTAATGGAACACATATATTTTCAAAGGTATGTGCTCAGCTATCTGTCCTTGGCCTCACAGAGACTAAGTTCCTGTGCTACCCTATAATTATGAAATATGCACTGGAGCAATCTTTCTGCCATAGGAATTGTGGCAACATGGCTGAATAATTCACACTGTCTTAGTCACTTTGCCTCTCCCTCTTCTTTTGCTGATTATCTGTAAGCAGATTTAATTTCTTTTCAGCTAGTTAGTAAACAACTAAGCTCTCTATCTGTGTTTAATTTCTGAAGTTTTTTTTGACCACCATACTTGCTCTGCACATTTCTAGTTCTTTAATTTAGATGTCTTGTTCTTATTTTAAAATCATTCTAACATAAATGCTTAGTATTTCTAGGATCATTCTCGTAGGACAGTATTTCTGCTACATTTAAGTTTTTTTGCTTTAGAAAACTTACAATAAAGGAGGACCACCAGTTACTATTCAAATGTGTAGCCTTGCTATGTACTTACCAACCTCTACCTGAACCTGTCAAAAGTTTTTCACACTAGAAGCCAGGGAGGGCTTGCTCTTTCAAAGTACCTATTTTCCGATCACTTGAAGCAAATATTTTTTTAAAAAAGGAGAAGTTGTATGGGAAATTAACTATAAATGCTGTGCTTTGAAAATAACCTTTTCTATATTAGAAGAGACTTGGTCTGGGTAGGGCAAGGCTGGTAATGGGTAAGGGAACCAACTTAGCTTTTTCATGATCATATTTTAAAATTTTGGCAATATCCCAAATTTGTTCTCTCAAAATCATTTTTTAGGTGCACTCTTACTTGAAAAAAGACTCACGAGTTTTCTCTTTATCCTTGCCAAAGTGATGCTGGCAATAAATTAATACAGCTCCCCAACCATTGCAGACTGGGATGATTTTTTACTAAAAATGGTTTTACAGACCTATTTCCTCCTTCCACCCTGACTTCAATCTGTGTTAGGCAATAACATGAGGAAAATATAGTACTGAAGGACAACCCTGTTTCTCAGTTTCTGCCAGAAGAATATCAAGCAATTACAGAGCCACAAAAACCAGGGAGGTAAGACATCAAGAGGTCATCTTATCATCCTGCCCTGTGGTCCAGGACAGGATGAAGAATACCCAAAGGCAATATAGTCCTTGTACAATATTTCTTTGTTTTAAAATATCTTTTTTTTTCCTAGTTCATTGTATTTCAATAAAGTTGAAGGAATATAAATATTTATAACTCTCAGATGACGGCAGATGTAAAAACACATGCATATGAGAAGGTAGGATTTAGGAGTGTAACACTGCTTTTAACAAAATTTCACAGGCAAGTTGTTAATTTTGTTAAACTTTGCTGCAAAGATGAAGAACTTGTGTCTTGGGCAGTTTTATGTGAATGTCCTAAATGTTTATGTGGCTGATACCATGACTGATGAGCAAAAAAAGTAAAGGAAATTTTTAAAAGCAGTCTATATTCGACTGGTTTACCAGTAGGCTCATTTTAAAAGTACTGTATTTTTCTGTGCTTAAGAGAGACTGTGACACTGTTACCAGTGGTAGAAAAGAACTAACTGCTCCCTATACAAGTGTATTTGTCTACAGGACACTGCATAACACAGCATATATTTCAAGATGACTGTGGTAAGTAAATTAGCTTCAGAAGCTGAGACAGCAGATATATAGGATGCATTTTCTCACTAAGCAGGATCCTAAACTGTTAGGTTGCAGAAGGCGGCTGACATCAACATTAAAACCAGGACATCAAGCATGTCAAAAAGCATCTCGGAGAAACCCGATACCACAAAATAATTCTTTAATTAGTTGAGGGGGAAAATGCTAAATCAAAGGTCTGTGTTAATAAAACAACGAAAAAGGGAAAATCTAGGTTTATAAAAAGATTATATTAGTAAGCTGCCTAGAAGTCCAAGAATCTGACTTGTGCCTACTAGGTAAAGAACAAACTGCTGCTCTAGCTTTTCTAGCTACCACTATCTTCTCTCTTCTGAATGTAACTGTTAACAGCTATTCACAGCTCCTTTCAAATTTCCTGTGCTCCTGAGTGCCCGCCAGAAATGCATTCCAATGGCCCAAAAAGGTTTTTTGAATAGAAGGAGAAAATGTGCATCTTCGCTGCTGAAAGAATTCCTCCTTTTGATTTACACTTGCAGAGGAACAGTAAGGATGAAGAGGAGATTCTCAAAATACTTTCCAGCAGAAAACATCCATGGTTTTTTTCACACTGCTTGTACTCTGTCTTACAGGATGGAAGCATGCCAGAACATTTCCACTTGTCTTTGGGCTTGCAAGTGAAATTCAGAGTTGGGTTTTGTTCTTTTAACAGAAATGTGTTGTAGAACCTAACTAGTAATATCAGCTTCTCCTGTATGTTTTAACAGTCCTGAGAAATGGAAGGAGATATTTCTTCTAAAGCTATGGCTTTCTATACCTGCAGGGATCTGCTTCTATCACCGCGGAAGACGTAACAGAGAAATTAAGCCGACTGTCAGTAGACATCAAGTTGCTATCAAGGGATCTTCACACTCCCTTGTGAGGGGAAAAAAAAGGGGGGGCTAGTGTGTTAGAAATGGAGATTTTGGCACAGGATGTCATCTTCTACAAATGTATAGAGACGATATTTGTTATATTAAATATCTGTAGGTTTTTCATGGACGTCTAGATAAGTCTATTAGTTATGTCTCTAATTGCCCAAGTTATCTTCCTTGAGAGGAATGGAATTTTTTAAGTGGTGTTTTTTTCTCACAAGTACTGCAAGGTAAAAGAGAATATATTTTCTTTAGGAAAGAATCTAGGTCTATAAAATATTCATTTCAGTGACTGATATGAAAGTTAAACTTGTAAATTAAATGATGCAGTACCCACTTAAATAGTTCAAATAACTACTTATTAAACTGTTTTCCCTAGGCAGCTAGGTGACTTTTTTTATGACTGTTCTTCAGATAACTGAGGTGACTATTCCTCACACCTTGGAAGTTTTCCTTTCTCTATCTCATCAAGAAGTTTAGTTTGAATACCACTTAGCATTACTTTAGACTTTTCTGTGTATACATGTCTCCTTCTGTGGTCAGAAGCATCCCTGCCATACAAATGCAATGGAAGAATTACAAATCTAATTGTGTTATAATCTGCTATTTTAGCTACCCTAATTTCTGTACTTCAACCATAGCAAAAAAAACACAAAACCCATAATATTTTCCCAGGGTCTCCCTTAAATCGTTTACGTTTTACCAGAAGCTTATATTTTTAATAAAAAAAAGCCTTAGCATCCTTAGAGTCTTATGTTTCCCCTGTTACTCCTTGAACTGTTTGTAATTTTCAAACTTCACATTTGTCTACAGTTGATACCTTATTTATGCTTTAAGAATATCTTCTATATAAAAGCATTTTTACAGTATAACACTTGTTGGACTTTTTCCTGAGTTGCAGACTTTTAAACATGGTTGATTTTGATCTCAGTGTGACCGTTTCCTGATTTGCATAGTCCAGTGAATCAGACTTTTCCATGTGTGTACAAAGGCACTCTCTTCTAAGGATGGCTGTAATGGGCAATAGCTTGTGCTCACAACTACTAATAGGCTGTCGTTTTCCATGAAAAACAAATTCCCTCCTGCTGCAGGGCTGTAGGATGGCCAGTCTTTGTTTCAATCCAAGCAATGACAAAATATAACTACAAAGACCTACTGTGGAAGGCCTCCGATCCCCAGCTTCCAATAAGGTCCTAAACTGCTGATTGAAGGGATTCCCCAGATTTCACTTGCATGTTTTACAATAACATCTCCTTGGCCTACAAGCAACATGAAGATCTCACAAAAATAGGTCCAATATAAAGAGATGGAGAAACAGATCCTACCATTGGGAAGATGACAACTTTTATCAGGCAAAACAGACAAATTATGCATAAATTAAAATTTGTCGTCATCTTCTTAAAATTGTAAAACTGAGACCCAGAGACAAAGTAATTCTGGAACAAAAGGTGTTTCAGGAGAAAGTAGCACTAGATTTTCTGAGGCCCAGAACAGTGCCTCCACCCTAGAGTAGTGGCTGCCAATTTAGGAGCCTGATGGAAATTTAATTGCTGAAGCAAGCTTACACTTAATGTTATCAGCCAGTGAGAGTTTGGAAAGTACAGCCTTGAGGTCTCTGTAATCCAGAAAAACTAGTTTTATTGCAAACACAGTGCTCCCAAGAGCTACAGTTACTCTGTGAGGAGGTGTCACTGGGAAGAAAAGTATAACACCTTCTAATCGTTTTGTATTGTCTAGGCATTAACCTCATTCAGAATCTAGCTAGTACATTACTATCTTTAGAGGATTACCTCATATCAGCTGGCAAGACTCACTTGTGGGACAATATGACCCTTATTTCTGGTGCTTTCTTACAAAAAGTACCAAAATTTTAACCTGCTTTTGAGTTTGTTGACTTCTCTCCCAATTTCCTTTCTAGTTTCTAATCTCATTATTACTGTAGACACCATCTAAACAGGTTAATAGACTGCTGCTGTGGAGCACTGAAAATCCGCCTAGGCAGTCTTCTGTTTAAAGCAGTCAAGTGAAGCTTCAAATTAAAAGATGGGCCCTGAATCAAAATGTTAGGTATAAGCACCTTTACCCAGTGGGACAGACTGGATACAGGGTCATGTTTTGTGGCTCTTTTCTGAGATGTTCAGTTATCTCACCTCGCACGCAACAATCAATGGGGGTTTCTCACTTTCTGTTCAAGTGTTTCTGACAGAAAATCAAGTATTCAAGCAGAATTATATTAAACAGAAATTACTAGTGCTAATTAATTAATGTCAGACCTAATCTTTTCAGCAGGTGAACTGAAAAGTTCAACAACCTGTCTATGCATCACATGGATAATTAGGTCCAGATTCTCTTTGGTGATTAAGCATTGGTCCCCCTTCAGTTCAAGAGGAAAAGACAGACATGTGAATGCCTTTGGGTGACCCCACAAATCATGTCAAACAACGCAGTAGGCCAAGAAATGTGAAATAAAAAGGTGCTTTGCATCCCCTGTTGTTCCTAGATAGACCTTTTGTGCAGTGGACGGCCGTGAAAAAGGAGCAGACACACTGACAAAAAGGCACCCAAATACTGCTATAGGTTCAGACACAGCTTCCACGTGTTGAATGGTAGCAGGTGGAAGATGAAAATAGCAGCACTATTATCCAAGCAGCCTTGAACTGAATACTAAGGGATGCGAGAGCCTTGACTGAAATGAGCCAATTATTAACATTACTGATTTAAACTGAAACAAAGCAACTTCCAGGGACAGGATGATGGTAAGCCTTCCTTCAGCAATTTCTTCCTGGAGACATAGCTGTAGCAGGAGGTTCTGGCTATAATGCACCTCGTAAGTGTCTTCATTAGGTTGTGATAAACTGGAAAAACAGTTGGAGGAACCCCAACTAACACCTCACACCAAATCTAATCTTTGTGAGTCCCAAATCTGAACCAGACAAAAATGGCTTAAAGCCAAAGTCTGGGCCAAAGCCCACCTCTCCTCTTTCTGCTTCTCCAAAAAGTACCACGGAGATAGATAATACCACCACCACTATGAGCATGAATAGGTGACTGCAAGGACATCCAACAGTAGCACAATGCTGATCTTAAAGGGATTTTGGTAGTACAGGTCTAGTGGAAGAAACTCTTTCAGACTCTTCTCATTCTGACCTATGTGTTTTGCTGCCTGTACAAAATTAACTATGGCAGTATCTATCAACTTTTCCACTGCAACTCTCACCACACCATGGAATCTGTATTGCTTTATCTCTCTACTGAGGTAGCTGAAAATACAAGTATGGATTTTGCTGACCCTCAAGGGGAAAAAAAGGAGCATTTTGCTGATTATACCTATAGTAGATTTTTCTCTTTTCTAAATTTCTAAGAAAATCTCTGTACCAGCAGAACTTTTATACAGAGGGAAAGACACAAAGAAAGACAGAAAGAGAGGAAAATAACTTTAAAGTGCTTTGATTGTTTTTTGTGTGCTCACCTGTTTTTTTGGGGGTGAGATTTTTTGTTAGCAAAAAAAAAAAAGTGAAGAGCAGCATCTTTAATACTGAATCTATGTCTGCCTTTTTGTTAGTAT
Source organism: Phaethon lepturus (assembly GCF_000687285.1). Taxonomy (NCBI): domain Eukaryota; kingdom Metazoa; phylum Chordata; class Aves; order Phaethontiformes; family Phaethontidae; genus Phaethon; species Phaethon lepturus. The sequence goes on from NW_010509663.1 coordinate 62,518, forward strand.
TGTTGGCTTTTTTCAATCCCATTTCAGGATGGATCTATATCCTCTTGACAAAGTCAGAGGTAATACGTGTTCCTCAAGGAGTGATCATGAGAAACTCTGATCCTCTTTACTGTCTTGTGAGCATACGCTCTAGTCTTGAGGGGAAAT
>NW_010509663.1:62695-65791 GCF_000687285.1 Phaethon lepturus
CACAGCAGGAGCTGGTGCCAGGCTGCAAGCTCACAGGGTAGTTTGTGACAAGGTCATTTTTCCCATATGTTTAAACTTAACCCCCTCCCTGCAAAACCTGGGCAACTGGCTTTATCATTTTCAATTTTTCATTGTAACTGAATAACATGCTGATGTAATAATTTGTTGTCTGAGTGGGGTTATTCTTCTTTCTTTCTGATGGGCAATTACAATTTTTTTTGCTAATGGGTGGCACCTTTTCCCAAAATCATCCTACAGACAATATCATCCGTCTTATGAGTTGATTGCCTCTTTGAAGAGACTGAGTGATCATCGTGAACTGCTGATGCTGGTGTAAAGATTTAACATAAATTGTTTGCTTGACCTTTTTAAGACTGAAAGTCTTGTATTTTTTTAAGCTTATAGAAATGTATTTATTTTGTAAATAGAGAGAAGGTTTCCCCTCCCGTTCACCCTTTGTTCCAGAATCAGAAAAAGGGATATATGCTGAGGTTTTGTAAATTATATCACTCTAAATATCTCATTATGGATTAGTTCAGTCTTTCAAAAAAAGCAATCCTTCTTATGAGAGTCATTATCATTTATCCTACAGTTTTGCAAGAGGTGCCATATTAAATATATGGTTAATATTTATATGTTATCTAGCTTGGTAGGCTTAAGCAGTACCAATGACTTAAAGTAGATCAAGTTACAGCAGTAAAAAAAGGTTTTTAATTATTCTTGAGCAATTCTATAGTATGAAGATCTTTAGTAAGTGCACATTCACATAAGAATTTATTATCAGGAAAATCACAGCCCTCACCAAAGCAATTGTAATAAGAAAACACAATTTTAGGCCAATTAAAATTATCTTGCTGAGTTATCTCATATATTTCTGCTCTGTGGGAAGGTTTCCTCAAGAACTGCAGGCTTCTCTTGGGAACTTATGTATAATGGAATTAGGTTTCACCAGGCATTATCCCAGGGAGTAGCATCCCAGGTGTGGAGATGTCACACCCCTCATTGAGGCTGATGAAAGGTGCATTGTTCTTTTCCCTAAGATCTTTCACACACCTTAGGTTTGGGGGGAAGGTAGATGCACCTATTCTGTGCCTCAACTGCAAAATTTACATAGAATTAAAGAACAAGTCAAACTGACTTATGATTTTGCTATTTTACTAGCCCAAACTGGGTGTCAGATTTCAATGCAGAAAAAACTCTTCAGCTTGCCAGGAGTATCTCAGTTGCTCTTACACTGGGCAAAATGTTGTTGTGAAACAGTATTAGTAGTCTTATTGTTTATACACATTTTATTTTGTTCCGGTCATAACAAGGTTAAAAAGTTTGAGTACGGAGAGGTTGAGGACCAAAGTCCCCATCCTTAAAAGTGAGAGACCAACTCTTAAACACCTACTTCTACTGGTACTTTTATGTCAGTATGTCCCAGCCTGTATCTCCAGGGACAGAAAAAATCATTCATTCTATAGTTATATCAGTTTTGATCATCAGAATTAAACCATTTATGTATCAAGGTTTGGTAACAAACCTGTGGGAGTATTGGGTTTTGAATGAATCAAACTCGACCTCTGAGCAGAACCAATCTCTTGGAAGGACATGTGCAGAATCGAATCGAATCGAATCGAACAGAACAGAATGATTCCAGTTGCAAGGGACTTACAATGATTATCTAATCCAACTGCCTGACCACTTCTGCACTGACCAAAAATTAAAAAGTGTTATTAAGGGTGTTGTCCAAATGCCTCCTTTTAAGACACTGACAGCCATGGGGCACCTACCACCACTCTAGGAAGCCTGTTCCAGTGTTTTATCACCCTCTCAGTAAAGAAGATTTTCCTGATACCAAGTCTTAACTTCCTGCACCCTATGACCTCCACAGAGAGCCCTTGTCTTGCAGCTGGGTTCCTCTCCCAGGGCAGACCTCTGACAATCTGTGCAACCCCAGAGCAGTGGGGCCTGTCCTGTTCTCACTGCTTTTTGCCCACCTGCCTGCCTGCAGAGGCTCTCCCCACTCCCCTTCTCCCCAGGTTCCTCCTGTGTCTCTGAGGTACGCAGGATCACCTGTGGGCCTGGCATTGGGACCTGGGTCTTTCTTTGAAGCCCAGCAGCAGGTCTTGGTGCCAAACCCAGCAGCCACCTTCTGTCCCTCCCCTCACCTTGTGTGGCTGGCTTGGCTGCAGAAGGGGTCCTGTGTAAGAGGAGGGTGAGGGGCCTTGGGGAGGACGGTGAAGATGCGCTGCCTTTTCTACAGGATCCACATGCAGCAGAGAGGAACTGTGCTGGGGGAAGTCCTGCAGAGAGCATGGAATGGGGTCAGGTGTTGGGGGTGGTGGGGAGGGAAGCTGGGGAGCTGATGGTGCCCATCTAGCAAAGTGGGGTCTTTTCCAAGCAGGGAAGAAGAAATGTCAGTGTCAAGGCTGGATCTGGAAGAGCATCAAAGGCAGTCACCTTTCCCTGGCTGCTTACCACATAGACAACCCACCACATGTGCTGGTGCCTGGGATTGTCCCTCAGCAGGTGCAGGACTTTGCAATTCCCCTTATTGAACTTCTTGGGGCTCCTGTCTTGGAAGGGCACCCTAGCTTGATGAAGAGAGCAGCACCACATCATGGCTCTGCACAAGAGGAGGGATTTGGTCACCTTCATAGCAAGGCTGCACCCAGCAATGGAGTCTGGTAGGAGAGCAGAGCCCCAGGACGTGGTGGCAAATGGTGCAGTGAGGAGGAGGGCAGGCCTGGGGAGAGGAATGATGGTGCACGGGCTGGTCCTGGAGAGCCCCCAGCTGGAAACATCTGCCCCAGGACTAGTTAGAGAGATACAGGCCTCTTGCACTGTCACACAGCAACATGGATAAGCTGTTGCATGAATGTCACTGTGCAGTTTTGGAGAGAAACCCCCAGCATTTAGACCAACAGCTCTTCATCCATCCCACTGATGGGCAGGAAGGATGAAGGATGCACATCAAGTCTGAACCTCCTGTAACACAGGTTTGGACGATTCCCATGTGTCCTCTTGCTGGATCCCAGGGAGAAGAGCCCAGCTCCTCCCTCTCCACCTCCCCTCCTCAGGAAGCGGCGGAGAGCAATGAGGTCGTTCCTC
>NW_010509663.1:66134-91625 GCF_000687285.1 Phaethon lepturus
GCTCCCCAGCCACTCCTCTCACAATTTATACTTGTGTCTGGCATTACTCCATCCCAGGTGCAGAATCATAGAAACATAGATTCACAGAATAGTTTGGATTGGAAGGGAACTTTTAAGATCATTTAGTCCAACTCCCCCACAATGAGCAGGGACATCTTCAACAAGATCAGGCTGCTCAGAGCCCCATCCAACCTGATCTGGAATGTTTCCAGGGATGGGGTGTCTCTATTTCTCCAGGCAACCTGTTCCAGTGTTTTTCTACCCTCATGGTGAAAAATTTCTTCTTTATATCTAGCCTAACTCTACTCTCTTTTAGTTTAAAACCGTTACCTCTTGTTCTATTGCAACACGTCCTGCTAAAAAGTCTGTCCTCATCTTTCCTATCAGCCCCCTCTAAGTACTGGAAGGCTACAATAAGATCTCCCTAGAGAATCTGGCATTTGTTCTTGTTAAATTTCATGTTATTGATGATTGCCCAAAGCTCCAATCTATCTAGATCCCTCTGCAAGGCCTCTTGTCCCTCAAGAGAGTCAACAGCACCTCCCAGTTTGGTGTCACCAGCAAAGCTTGCTAATGCTGCCTTTAACTCCTGCATCCAGGTTGTTGATAAACATGTTGAACAGAATTGGCCCTAGAATTGAGTCCTGAGGAGCACCGTCAGTGACTGGTCACTAGCCAGATGTAGCCCCATTCATGACAATCCTTTGAGCTCTGCCCTTCAGCCAGTTTTTCACCCAACACACCGTGTACCTGCTCATCTTACAGTTGAACAACTTGTGCAGAAAGAGGCTGTGAGGGACGGTATCAAAAGCCTTACTAAAATCAAGAAATCCACTGCATCCACTGCCTTCCCTTCATCCACTAGGTGGGTGAACTTATCATAGAAAGATATCAAATTAGTTAAACAGGACTTTCCTTTTGTGAACCCATGTTGACTGTGCCTGATGATTGCATTGTTCTTTAAATGTTTTTCAAAGACTGTGGCAGCTGTATAGTGACATATCTTATTTTTTTTAAACTTGGTAATTAAAGACTAAAATTTTTCAGCTTAAACTCACTTTTCTTCCTTTGTATCTCCTGCATTTGCAATTATCATACATATCCTCCCATAATGTATTCAGTCCTTCTCTGTGGTAGGCAGTGAACTGAAAATGGCAAACACTCAAATGCTGAATTCCACTCAAACTAACAACCTTTCCTATAGCACCTATAAATATAAGCTTGTTATAGGTAATAAATTGGTTGCCTAGTTCATCCGTCTAATGCTTTTTTAGAGATCTGAAATGTTACATATAACAAATACAGACAGATGCCATTAATTTCAGCACTCAGGCTGGACATCCACAAAAAAGAAGCAGAATTTGTGTCTTTAAATACCCAAAATTTACACTGTTTACAGTCTTAAGTTTTTGATCTTTTTGAACATTGAGTTATTACACCCACAGAATTAACAAGTATTTCATAAATTTTTAGTTCTTTCTATGGTATTTTTTCATATTTCATGAACAGCCCAAGAGTTTACTTTCACAAAAAGTCTGTTATTTTTCTTCAAAAAGCAAGTACTAAATAAGATTCTCAAAAAGCTTAAGTCCACGAAAATTACTAAATGAGAAATTCAGAATTTCAGTTTTCTGAGACAGGATAGGGACAATGTAATCTAGTTACAAGATTTTGACTACCTAAGTGTAGTCAATATGTAAATATGTAAACAAGTAATATGTAAAACAATACAGAAAGTAAAATTTCTATGCTGCTAGTGGAACATTTCTAAAGTATATTTACTAATAATACCTTTTTTTTAATGAAACAATTGGTTTTGACCTAAAGCAAAGAGGAGAAAGATATTTGCAAAGGCTCTTTGCTGATTTTTCATACCAAAGAGCAAAACAGCTGTTTCAACATATGTCTTCAGTTGTATTCAGATAGATTTCAACAGGCATGTGGGTAAAAGAACAGTCATTCCACATCTTTCCCACTACTCAAGACCAAGTAACTTCTGTAGAAGTCAACCAAGGGATCTCAGACCATGGGAGATGTTTGTTAATATGTGCTAGTCTCTACTTGAAGACAGGATCCTCTCTAGAAAGATTAATTTACAATGAAATTATGGATAAATCCATGCTGGGCATTCAATACTGAATGTGAAAAATTACACAGGTGTGACGAAGAGCTATAATCCATAGTGCAGGTTACCTGCTGTTGACTTCCTTGTCATTATTTTTAAGCAAGCACTACCTAGATCAATGTCAAAACTGTGTTCTCAGTCTCTATCTACCACATCTGTGTGTATAACTAGCACAAATGCATAACAGTCCTTAAGGAATTAAGTCATCATACCTCTTAAGATGACTGAATTAAAATAATTTTCTGATTCTGAGATGATACCCATCTTTATACAAACTGTTCATCTAGAAATGGAAAATCTGTTTTATAGTGTAAGCAACTCCCGTTCACATCTCTCACTCTCAAGCTGAGAGCTGGAAGCACCATGTTAAAGCTTAGGTGTCACCCAGGGCATCTATTACTGCTTGACTAACCTGATGTCCTCATATGAGAAAATGACTCATTTAGTGGATATGGGAAAAGCTGTGGATGTTGTCTACCTAGACTTTAGTAAAAACTTTGACACCATTTCCCACAGTATTCTCCTGCATAAATTGGCTACTCATGGCTTGGACAAGAGTACTCTTTGCTGGATAAAAAACTGTCTAGGTGGTGGGCCTACACAGCTGTGATGAATGGAGTTAAATCCAGTTGGCTCAGTTTTCTGGCCAGTTCTGTTCAATATCTTTATCAATGGTCTGGATGAGGGGATCAAGTGGTCCCTCAGTAAGTTTGCAGACAACATCAAGTTGGGCACAAGTGTTGATCTGCTTCAGGGTAGGAAGGCTCTATAGAGGGATCTGGACAGGCTGGATAGATGGGCCAAGGCCAACTGTATGAGGTTCAAGAAAGTTAAGTGCCGGGTCCTGCACTTGGGTCACAACAACCCCATGCAATGCTACAGGCCTGGGGAAGAGTAGCTGGAGAGCTGCCTGGCAGAAAAGGACCTGGGGGTGTTGTTCACGGATGTCTGAATATGAGCCAGCAATGTGCCCAGGTGGCCAAGAAGGCCAATACCATCATGGCTTGCATCAGAAATAATGTGGTCAGCAGGTCCCTCAGAGGTCTGTACTGGGACCAGTACTCTTTAATATCTTGATATAGACAGTGGGATCGACTGCACCCTTAGCAAGTTTGCAGTTGACAGCAAGCTGAGTGGTGTGGTCGACATGCCTGAGGGATGGGATGTCATCCAGAGGAATCCAGAAAAGCTCGAGAAGTGGGCCTGTGTGAACCTCATGAGGTTCAACAAGGCCAACTGCAGGGTCCTGCACCTGGGTCAGGGCAAACCCTGGTATCAGTGCAGGCTGGGGGATGAAAGGATTGAGACCAGCCCTGCCAAGAAGGACTGTGGGGTACTGGTGGATGAAAAGCTGGACATGAGCCAACAATGTGCACTTGCAGCCCAGAAGGTCCACCGTATCCTGGGCTGCATCCAAAGCAGTGTGGCCAGCAGGTGGAGGGAGGTGATTTTGCCCTTCTACTCTGCTCTGGTGAGATCCCACCTGGAGTATTGTGTCCAGCTCTGGAGCCCTCAGCACAGGAAAGACATGGACCTCTTGGAGCGGGTCCAGAGGAGGGCCACAAAAATGATCAGAGCGCTGGAACACCTCTCCTCTGAGGACAGGCTGAGAGAGTTGGGCTTGTTCAGCCTGGAGAAGAGGAGGATCTGGGGAGACCTTATTGCAGCCTTTCGATACTTAAAGGGGGCTGATAAGAAAGATGGGGACAGACATTTTAGCAGGTCCTGTTGCAATAGGACAAGGGGTAATGGTTTTAAAGTGAAAGAGGGCAGATTTAGACCAGACATAAGGAAGAAATTTTTGACAATGAGGGTGGTGAAACACTGGCACAGGTTGCCCAGAGAGGTGGCAGATGCCCCATCCCTGGAAACATTCAGGGTCAAGTTGGACGAGGCTCTGAGCAACCTGATCTAGTTGAAGATGTCCCTGCTCATTGCCAGGGAGTTGGACTAGATGACCTTTAAAGGTCCCTTCCAACCCAAAGATTCTAGGATTTTATAGTTGTATGACTAGGGCAGTGATTGTCCCCATGCACTTGCACTGGTGTGTTCAGTTTTGGACCCCTCACTACAAGGACATTGAGGTGCTGGAGCATGTCCAAAGAAGCTGGTGAAGGGTATAAGAACAAGTCTTATGAGGAGCGGCTGAGTGAACTGGGGTTTTTTAGCCTGGAGAAAATGAGGCTGAGAGGAGACCTCATCACACTCTGCAACTACCTGAAAGGAGGTTGTAGTGAGGTGGGTGTCGGTCTCTTCTCCCAAGTAAAAAGTGATAAGACAAGGAGAAACAGCCTCAAGTTGTGCCAGGGGAGGTTTAGATTGGATATTACTAAAATTTTCTTCACCAAAAGGGTTGTGAAGCATTGGAACAGGCTGCCTAGGGAAGTGGTTGAGTCACCATCCCATGAGGTATTTAAAAGACGTGAGGATGTGGTGTTTAGGGACATGGTTTAGTGGTGGACTTGGTAGTGTTTGGTTAAAGGCTGAACCTGATGATGTTAAAAGTATTTTCCAGCCTAAATTATCCTATGATTCTACTGCTGCTACTGCAGCTGTTGCCAGCACACAAGCACACTGGACTAGAGAAAAACCAGAGAGTTGTAGTTTTGATTTACTCTGGTGTTAAGTGCACTCATTTTCAAAACCAAGATCTGGGCTGACAACCTCCAATTATGGATTTCTTTCTGATTTACATAGGGACAGTTGAGATAAAAATGCATACATTTTTCACTGCACAAGAAGTACAGATTTATGCCTCATGTTCTCTGTAGCCCATGGGGCTTTTTGGTACACAGGAACATAGCTTCAAAAGAGCAGTTTACAAGTTTAGACCCACTCTCTGCCATGAATTTAGCCGGTAGTTAGGTGGTAAGGTCATTCTCACCAGATCTAGGAGACATGAGTTTAAATTGCCTTGAGCTTGAATACATGTCTCCAGCCACATACTGTCTAAAATTCTGGTATAATAACTCTTATCAATAAAACATTCAGTGGGGCACAAAAGTCCCACAGATCGAGTGTGTTAAATCTGACAGCTCATGAGACACAAGCAGAGGTAAGCTAGGAAAGCGCTCCAAACATGTCACTTACAGGAACAAATTAAGCAGAAGAGTATTAGAAGTCTCTCAGTACTCTGTGGTATTTAAAAGAGTGAATTATTTGTCCTTTTGCCTTACAGCTGTACAGGGTCTCATCCTATTCCTATAGACACAAAAAGGAGGTGATCATTGCCTTGAGACTGGCAAGAAAAAAAGTTGAAAACAGGCATTTTGACTTTCTCTGGCTTTTGATTACCTTGCTACAGCTTCTTCTGCTTCATGCAACCCTGGCATATCCCAGATCCAGTGATCCTTTTGCATTATGAGCACAGGTTTTTTTACTTCCGTGGACATTTAATGGAAAGCCATTCAACTCTTTTTACTGCATCAAGGAAATCTTTAACCTTTCAGTAGGCAAGGCAGCAGCTCAGGCTCTAGCAGGCGCTACCTTGGTAGCCTCAAGAGATGAGCTGCTGGGGGAACATTCAGTCAGAAGAGACATTCAGGCAGAACCTTTGCCTGCGAAGGGACAAACTGGAGTTGCAAGCTTCATGCACTTTGTTGAATACTTCATAACTACCCCAGCTGGAGCAGTAGTACTGACAGGATTTCATGAGGTATGGAAATCCTTGATATGCACACACTCAAATCCATTACCTTTTACCTGTATGTGTTATAGGGAGCTTTTATTCTATACACCTTCCACACACCACGTATTTGTCAGTGTGTCCCAGGCATTTTACACTCACTGTGCTTATATTTTGGGCAGTAATTTCCTACACAAGGATGTAGGAGCCCTAAAAGCAGTGTACAAGTAATCACACGGTAGTGGTTTCACAGTAATTGCACAGATACTTGTTCTGATTATGCAGTGATATGAAGTTCACTGCCTTCTGGTGAAAAAAGAGTAATTTTCAATTCCCTAAAGTAATAGTTTACATATGAGTCTGTCTGTACTTCACAGTAAATACTAGGTTATGCAAGGCAATGTGAATTTCCTATCTATTTAATTTGAACTCATTTAGGAAAAGATATTATTAATCAACCCTGAAATTTTTTATGTCCCCACTTTCAGGGAAATCATGGCTTAGAGTATAATGCTTTACAAGGCATTGCCTGTATAGAGCCGCGTGGGTGGAGAACCTGACAGGCTGATGAATTCAAGTTTTTAAACTGAGTGCCCAAGTACAGTGTGAAGATTATTACAATAAAAGACAAGTTCTACAGATGAGATCTGGCAGGACATATTAAGCCTAAGGGCTAAGAAGGGCATCTACAATCTGTGCAAGGGGCAGCAACTCTCCTGCTATCCTCCTTTCTCTGTGTTCATGCAGGGCTCACTGTCGACTCAGACTGCTACTTAGGAGAAGTATCTTCAGAGCTGAAGGTGCAAGGAGAAAAGCGCACTAAAAACTACACCCTTCTTTTTCCTGGAGCCTGTGCTCACTTGTCCCAGACACAGTTGCCTGGAAAACAACAGGCTGGTTTCAATGAAGTTCCAAGGTTTTGCAATTTGTTTCTATTGTACTTCTTTATTTCCTTGGTGAGGGGAAAAAAAAAAAATAATCCCTGGGTACCTCCACGAAATCAATCTATAGACTGTGGAATTAAAGTTGCATGACTGGACTCAAACATAAGCTTTTCAAATTTCTAACAAGATATTTAAATGTCCTTCTTCCCCCTGTCCTCAGGGTATTTGCCATTTTTTGATTTGTCCAAACCACGCTTTCAAAAGGAAAAAATATGAAATTTGAAGTGCTAACTTCAAGGAAGCTTTTTTTCCTCCCACTCATTTCCAAATATCAAAATGCAAATATGAACTGAACCTGAATTTCAAAATTTTACAAGTTTTACTGTCAATAACTATAAAGCTCAGTGAGGGCATATGTATGCACACTCACCAAACTGCATAACTGACAGATCTTTCCTGATGGGAGCAAAGAATCCCAGTGGCTGCAAAATAAACAAACTAATTAGCAAGAGTTAGTTTTAAAACTCCATCCTTGGAAAGCAATATGACAGTAACAGAGATGACACTCCAGTCCAGAGGTCCTGCAGAGAGGGAAACAGATTAGATTTCACTTCATCGCCTGCAGGCTTTTGTTTAAGCCTTTTCTTTAAATGTCCAACCAAACATCATTCCTCGTCTCCCCTGACAGCTTCTGTTGGTTTTCATTATTATTTCATCCTATATTTTATCATGTGGTTTCAGAAAAAAAGGTCAGAACCTTTTTTGTTTTCACAGTTTGTCATGTCCTGGTACGGTGAGTAAAAACCTGAGCCACACTGACGCCAGCCACACATTAAGAGCGGTGGCCTATAACAGTTGCAGTACTCACAGCTGAGGCATCTTTCTTGGTTTGGCCCAAAACCACTGTCTAATACAACTCCAGGGCCAGATGCAGCCCCAGCACAAAGAGGGCGCGACCTTGGCCATCTTCTTCATGCACAAGAATTACATGCTAGAACTGCACGTTCTTTTACTGCTGTGTTGCATTACAGTTTGCCTCCATCCACATCCCCACATCTTGGGGAGGGAATCAGAGGAAAGAACTGACAGCAACACCAAACTAAGAGCACCAAAAAAAACCTTTCCTGGAACTCTGTCCCTGGATGTGACCTGGCCTACTTCAGTTCATTGTGATTGCAACACACTGTTTGCATCAAAGTCCTTCACTTCCACCATGAATATGAACAGATTGACATGGTCTTGCTAACTATTAATGAGGTAATACCTTTTGTCTGCATTAGGTAGTTATAACAGAATAAAATGAGATAAAAAAATTAAAATCTGCTCAAATACCAACAGTTTAGCTGCAGTTAGCTTCTGCAGGAAGAAATGTTTTTGAGTAACCCAGCAAAAGAGCTCTGCACTTCTCTCAAAAAAATGTCTGTCATGACTGCATACATGGGCACAGAAAAATCATAATAACTATTTTTTGCACAACAATAAAGTAAGTAGATAAAAAACAGAGCTAAGCGATCACTGTTCTTTATGTTGATCATGCGGGAGAAACAATCTGCCAAGGTGCAGACAAAGACAATCTACCCATAACCCATTTAATTCTGCACAAACCATGCTAAAACAGACTGAATCAAATACTGTGCTATGTATGCCCTGGATGCCAGACTTTTGGTTTTATTTTGCTCCCAGTTCTCACTTTTTAGGCCACAGCAGATTTTTTAGCCTCCCAGTGTGAATGTGAGAGTAGAGAGTTAGAAAATGCTTGCAGTCAAATGAAAGGCAAAGATTGCATTGGGGACTGTGAAGAGAATGGGAGAGGTTTGGATTTTTGCTGCAGAAACATTGAGAACCTTCTTTCCTCTTCCATTCAGAAAAGAAAAAATTTTATTGATACACCTGATAACTGTTATTTTCTACCAGTTTCTTTGCCAGTGTTTACACAATAACAAGCAGACATGGGTCAATAAAAGGATCAATAATAAGAATTAAAGCTAAGGATATTAAAATTGCCATAATTACATTCCAGAAAGAGCTGGGCAGAAAATTGATTCCCTGTCCTGCAAATGTTGAGATGTAAAACATATTCCTGCTTTGCATCAGGACAAAGCCCAGGATTTTCTTTCTTTCTTTTTTTTTTTTGTTTGTTTGTTTTGTTTTTTAAAGACAGACAGAAAATCTGCAAGACACAAAAGACAGAGGAAGGCAGACATGGATGAACAGAGATGGGCTTTGAAATAGCTAATAGACTTCTGGCTGGGACACTAAAATTAGATTTTTGCAAAAACGCAAGTCCATTTCTTAAGCTAAATCAGAAAAAGTAAGATTTTAAACCTAGGTCTCACAAATCCCAGCTGAGAGCTACAACTGTCAAGTTATTTCCCTTTTTTGAAGGTGAGTCCCTGTTCTTGAACAATACTCTGTCAAAACAATACATTTCCACAGCATCTCATTTGGACATCAGGCCTTTTCCAATTTGTCAACATTTCCAACCAGCCACAGTTACAGGACTGCATCCTCATTGTCAGACTCACAGAATGGTTGCCTGAGGCTACCTCTATGGAAGCCCAGAAATTCAACCTGGCATAAAGACAGAGCATTTTAATATTTTTTTCTTTGCATCCAAAGATGAGTCTTCTTTTTGCTAAATGGACGCTTGGGAATGGACATAGTTTCTGACAGAGTAAAACCTTAACACAGAATAAGCTATACTGACAGTAAGACTGCTTTTAAAACAATATAACCAACCTTTTATTTGAATTTTTGACAATAGACCATTTTTCTATGTGGTTGTGATTTTTCTGTCCTTTAGTCCCTCTAGAGGTTCAATTCCCCTTTCAGGACCAATAACAACTTACAATATTCCCATTTTCTCTTCTCCTTGTGGTCTCCACAACAGGGTACACCTTCCTCTCAGACATGCTATGCAAGTGTTTGGGAGGCTATGCTGCAAACTAGATGGAAGAAAGTGATCAGACTGAAAAATAAGCTCTGCTGCAAAATCTTTTATGCATCTACCTCCCTTTTTTGGTACAAATTCACAGGCATGTCTCTACAAGACAGAAAATTAAGCTGGAGTAGAAGCAAGGAGATGGTAGCTCACAGTTTCACTAGGATGGAGTTGTTTCATGCTCAGGCTGACCATTCCTTTCCAGGCATTGTAAAACTCACATTCAATCTCCATTGTTCCACAATAGCATCACACCAGCAAACTTAGCTTCTCAGAACTGCATTGAAACATGGTGGAACCCTGTGGTAAAAACAAACCTGCAGTTTTATTGTCACCCACACTAGCATCGTCCTATGTGGTCTGAGCACCACTCACCTAAAACAGACAAATGAGCTATATCTAGTGTATGTAATAGCACTGTGTGCAGCCTACAAGTTTTGTCACCTTGTTTTCTCAAGGCTCCCCTTTGTGGGGTATATATTATTTTCCGTTTTCTTCCTATGCATCCACAAAGTGGTCTCTGTGATTTGTTGGTTGGGGTTTTTTTGGAAGTGTAATTTCTTTATCAGACAACTCTTACTGTCTAATATTGCAATGCAGTGCTGAGAGTTTCCAGACAGAGTCCTTCTGAGATGGCAAACTATGCACAAGGAGTCTTTTCAGATCTGGAGGAGAAGGGAGGTGTACAAAGTCCGTAGGGCAGCAGAAAAACCCCTCAGAAAAATCCTCTAATACCAAAATGCTCAAAATATTTTTTCAGTATGTTTTGTATTCTGTCTTGTTAATGTAAATATATATAAAAGCCTCCTGTTAACAGGAAAGTCACAGAGTGGATGTAAGGGAACAGATGTGCAATGCTCATTGAAAACACTGTTCCGTATAAAGGGAGATATTGTACTGGCCCTTTGATCTGCAGAGGGTTGTAGATGTTTCCCCAAAGCCCCTAATGCTGCAAAACTGTCAGCTACTAATGAAGAGGTAGACTGACACATCACAGAGTAACTCTGTACACTGAGAACTGCCACTTCTCCGTACTTGGCCATGCTCCTCTGCACAGCCTACAGGACAGCAAGCGCAGACATGCCAACATCTGCACAAGACTATGAAAGGCAGAAACAGGGAACGTGCAGGCAAGGCTAACCAGAGGGAGGGGTACACACCGCTACATTAAAGTGTTAGCACTGGGGCAAGTTTGAGAGAGAGAGAATAGAGAGATTCAGTGACAGAGAAAGAAAAACCACCAGACTGAAGATCAGGCTTATCAAGTAGTAGAAGTAGTTGGTAGATCAGTGCTTTGAAAAGTAGCTTTTATTTTCCCCTTTTCTTCTTTGTTAACTTAAAACCCATGAAGTTAGGAGTTACTCAAAGTATGTAGGGATCTACAAGCTTTGTAGAGAACAGGCTTTCTTACTTGTCAATATTTCGTTGCACCTATCCCGACAGAGTCATAGATAATGATGAGGTCCTGGCTGACAGATGCCAAATTGAGCAGTGGTAATACCCAGCAGAAACGTAAATACAAACTGTATCTGTTGGTCAGAGGTTAGCTTTGGGACATCCTGATGAACCTTTAGCCACTGCAATAAATTCCTGCCAATCTGCCAGATCACTCAGTGCAGGAAGGGTTAAAAAAGCAAAATGATCCCTAACATAGTTCTTTTCCTCCTTTGCACAAGTGGATGAAAGCAAACTCACTTTGATACTTAGTGTGTGCAGGAAGACAAAGACTAGCCTCCGATCCCCACACAGTCCTAAAGAAGGGGTACAGCCCATCCTCGTGGAGTGAATGCAGCTCTGCAGAACTCCAAACAGTGTCTGCAGAGCTAACAGAGTGGTGTGGCTTCCCCTCGACAGATATGTATGTACTTAGTTGTCGTATTTTTAGGGAAAACACAAACTAACTGGAGTTTTACTCTGAGTTTTTTACTCTCAGAGTAAAATCACAGTGAAGAAAAGACACTTAAAAATTATCACGACGTGATCACTTAAGATCAGGCATGCACAGATGAGCACTGGATCAGATCGCTATGTTAAGATATGTCCCAGAAAGCAGTGCTAGACTAAATATTCATTAATGTAGCTCTGCATCTAATTTGCAAATTAACTTTGCTAAGTGGTTTGCGGTAGTTTACAGATGGCAGACATAATTTTGATAAGAATACATAAGAGGTATGCATGCAAGTACAGATTTTTCACTGTGGAATCAGTGGGCACGGGTGCTTCAGTGACATTAGCTCCAGCTGCACAAGCGCTATCCCCAGCTAATACAACACTTCCATACATCAGAGGGTATATCATGATGACATGGTTCCTTCACTTAAATCAGGGACAGTGTTCCTCCCTCATAAACGCTTCTGATTTTATTCTTGTGAACAGAATCTCTTCTGTTGAATATATTTAACCTGTTATAAATACACATGTAGCTAGTGAAAGGACTGTGGAAGAAATTTTATATCACTAGGGAAACATCAACACAATTGACTAAAAGAAGAAAACATTTTTTTCTTGTCAATTTTTATGCGTGGAAATGAAGGGCAGTTTTCCAAATCATAAACTGTCATAGGCCCCCAGAAATCTGCCCCCTGTAAAATAAGAAGATTTAGCACAGAAAATAGTAGATTTTCACTTAAAGAGGAAGTTTATAAATGTTCCCAGAGCATCCATTAAGTACCAGTTGAAATGAATTAAGCTAGGTCAAGTTTCACCGTAAATGTTAAACACGTACCCATCTCAAGCTCTAGAGATATCCCAAATTTGCAGATATTTTCTCCGCTGCCATTGCCTGGGATGAAGTTTACTGCTCACTAGAATTCCACAACTATTTCTTTTTAATCGTTAGCCAAACAAAACTATGTTAACAAAATATGCACACACCATGTTCTCATTTCAGACATCTATGTCCCTTGGAGACTCAGGACATAGTGGTAATCTATTAAACTGGTTCAATCTTTTTTTTTTTTTTTACTCCTACAGGTGGCTACAAGCAAACACTGATGAAAAATCACCACATTTACAGAAGTTTAGTTTTCTTCTTCAGTCATTCAGGTGTGCCATATTCAGAGGAGCTCAGCACACAGGCGAAGGTTTCATTTAAATACAGTTATATCAATTCAACTTTTTTTGTGAGGCTGTCCTCTATGTTTGAACTGCAAAAGGCCCAAATTTAAATTAAATAATTGGAAATGTGAATCTTTTCTCTGCTGCGAATGATGATCTGAATGATTTGGGCAGCACAACTGAGAAGACTGAAGTCTGTGGGAGGAGAAGCAAGGCAGGAAGCTCATAAAAATCAGATTTTCTGCCAAAAAAAAGTTCTATTTGCACAATTACACGAATGTATATCACAGTGAAACTGCAGCTGGTATCTTTTCTTGTACCCTCCATAGTCCTTATTATCAAGTAAAACCGTGTTCCAGAAAAATCTATCAATTTACTGTTCTTGGCTTCCAGAAATTTCTCCTCAGAACGTTTGGTGTTAGAGGAGTCACAGCACAAATATAACTGCTCACTATATGCCCATATTAGGTGACTCAGACTATCTCTACCCTCTTGTCTTCAGGGAATTATACTAACATTCATGCTGCAAGAACCGGTTTCCGTGGTAGAGTGACTGTCCTACCACACCAATGTTATATCATTCCCAACCTGCAGAGCAACCAGAAAACTGGGTTTTCACAATGCACGTCTCTGGTCTCAACAAACAAATGCCATCCAGCAGAGTTTGTCATAATTAGTTATGTCACTCATAACTGTTTCCTCTCCTGACCATATAGCCATGCTTCAAGAAAAGAGAAAGCTTTACTACTTGTAGACATGTAGTAATAGATATGGAACTACCCCAGTCTCTTTTCCTTAAATCTGTAATCACTTACTCCAGACCAAAAAGGGAAAAGTGATGTCAGAAGACCAATCCCTAAGTGAAGCAGATGTTGAGATGTGCTCTGTCTCTAAGGGCATGACTCTATGAGCAACAGATCATCTGTTGGCATGACCAACAGATCCCACTGTTGGTTTTGTTTTCCCCCACGTTAATCCCACTGCAGAGCCCTCCAGCACACTGGAGTCAACCATTGATGAAAGAGAGATGGCTTCTTTCCTTCTGTAGCCCCATGTGCAATCTAATTGCTTACAATAACCCTTATATTCCAGACTTCACTCATGGGGTTTCTAGTTTGCACTTTATTGTTGCATTTTTATGTTCTCAGAAGCTGTTCACAGGTTGTCCCTTACATCCACAGTCTAGAAACTTTCAAAACAGGCTTTTGCTATTGCAATCCATTCTGAGTGCTTGGATGAAGATATTGAAATTAGGCCTCTGTTGACAAACGCAGTTTTCCCCAAGCATCATTACATATGTGCTGGCTCTGGTGTACAAATGTGTTTGTACGCATGTAGACGCCAACCTATGCAGCTCCAGTTCAATTCACGCAGTTCTCCAGCTAGTGTGGAGCAGAAATGAAGCCATTGTAATGGCAAAAGTTCAACTTCAACACGCTCCTCGCAGAAAAGCAACCTGGAGCACAAGCCATCTGCAAACAGTGGTACATGCAGCACATTTTGGATTGTTGGGCCAAGGCCGAGTTGGAACCCAGGGCTGGCACAGGGGACAGGACCCCTCAAGTGCAGTAATAGACTGGAGGCAAAAGGAAGGCCTGGACTGCTGACAGCAGTATAAATTATGTTATAGTGTTTTGTTTCTATTTTAATTGATACTAACATTTAACTGCTATTATAATAGATTAAAAATAACCACTGGATCTCTCATTTTTGTCTGCCATCCCTAGTGCCTACAAGGGTAACTCTCCAAGAAGTGTCAGACCTGTTCCTTACACATGCGTCATCACCAATACCCAGCTTTGCAAAGTGACTTTTACATATGTATACAAGCTGCTTTCTACTTTGTATTCAAAACTGTGAAGTCAAGAAGGGGAAAAAAAAAGAAGGATAAAGATGCTATGGTTTAGGATGATCTAATAGCTCATAACACCTGAAAAGATGTCCTGCCCACCTCCTTTTTTCAATGCCTGGTTCTCATCCACATGTTTTCCTCAGCCCCCCACAAGTCACCTCCAATGCTTACTGGACCTCTGGCTGACATGCTTCATTTTATAAGCCAGAAAACTAACCCAGAAATAAAAGTGGATAGGTTTACTCCAAGTTAACAAATGGATTCATCTCCATAAGAGGTCTAATGCCACAAGAGCTAGCGCAAATCTCAGCGTATGCTTGACTTGGGAATTAGCCTTCTAACATTGTCTCAGCTTCAAACTGTAGCTTCATCTTAAAGAAATGCCAGCATCTTCAGCTAGCTTGAAGGTCAAAGACAGGTTCTATGCAAGGGTTTCCATTCATGGACATCTGGGATATGCATCCCCAACTCTGGATTAGGTTGTGGGATCACCACACCATCTGGGACTCCTTCAAGGCTGCTAAGAAATTCCTAATTTGTATCATGCCACATAAACCCAGAAGTCTTTATGGGGACATACCCTACTGCAGCACTGTTAACAACAGGCTAAGCCACAATGCAATACTTCGGAATGAAAACGGTGAGGGAAACACCTGACAGCTATTCAATCTTTGAATTGCTTCTGTCTTTACTGCTAGGGTGGATCATCTGACTGAGCGAAAATTTTACTCTGGTTTCAGCTGACAGGACCCAACAAGATTGCTGAGCCAGGCTAAAATATGCCATTAAACTCAAGCAATTGCATTTTGTATATGGAAAAGATAGATTTTCAGCTAGATGCCTAATGTAATTTTGCAAGAGAGATGTAGCTTGAGTGCATGACTGCACTAATACAGTGTCCCCAAATGGCCCCTTAGTAAGACAGCGCAAGACTTGATAAGCTTTATGCAGCCAAAAAGAGCCCGTGCTTAAACCTGAGACGTTGACACGGTTTCCTGAATGGTGGACAAGACAGAGACACACATCTGATAGCATGTGGAGATAGCATTTTCAGCAAAAAATGTGGTAGAGCTCAGCACTACTAACTCTACAAAAATACCTTCTGTCTTTGCAGAGCTTGGGGTGTTTAAAAGCATCATCTTTTCAAACTTCAAAATAAATAATTGTGCAAAACTTTCTTTTCCTCAGTACTTCCCTTTTGTTAATAAAATACCAAAACTTCTTTTATCTGAAGAAGAAAAAGAAAAGAAGTCTCAGTCTTGCAGACTCTTGGTGTTCACGTTGGTTTGTTTGCCAAAGAACCTTTCCCTCAGAGGAAAATAACTGGGGTCTTCTTATCACTTCCCCTATACATTGGCAGAATTTTTTTTTTTTTTGCCATACACAAAAGACATAAACAACATTCATTTTCATTACAAAACTTTTTAATTACCATATTGATTTTTTTTCATCATGTGTAATGACTAACTATTAGACTCAGTAAAAGGAAAACCTACAGGATGCTCTTCTTACAATGCTGGTTTTATTCCATAAATTTATGTCAGTCCGTGACAGAACATTACATTTTTGTACCACATCTGCATAAGGTTCCCTCTCCAAGGGACTGCTGTAGCTGTCTCCTTTCATTTAGTAATATCACTCCCACCTTGTTTGTACTAACCTTCATCTATATACTCTCAGAGAGATGCAAGTTGACTGCTCTATTCCTCTGTATTAGTGCTAATAGGATGAAAGCATAGAAGGTGGTATCATTATCATGTGGATATATTGGCTGTGGTTTATTTCCTAGGGAGGGAAACACCAGTTTAAATTGATGAACTGAAATCTGTTTACAAATTCCACAGTCAATTTAATCTGGTATAAATCAGCTCTGCTACAGAAAGGGCTTGTCTGTCAGACAGCTATGGCTGCTTATCCCTGCCTCCAGTTTCTTCCAGCACTACTGCTCACATGATGAACCACATCAGGGAACTGATCTAGCTGAAAACTAACCTTTTTTTTTTTTTTTTTGGTCAGCTGAGTGTTCATTCAGATAATCTCCCCACGCCAGCTCACTCACTCATGGCTGCACAAACAGTAATAGCAGTGTGAGGGAGGTAGTACAAACAAATAGCCCATGGTGTAAGACAGAGGGGGACTCATCCTTTTAGCAGCAGCCGTTTATCCTGCTTAAGCTGATCATGGACCTGTGGCATTAGTTAAACTGGCGCCAGTCACTGTATGGATTATCTTATTTTCCTGCTTTTTATTTCCTCAAGTCAATTTGTGGCAAATTCAAACTAAACCAATGTAAGCTTACAAGAAAATATGGGGACAAATCTTTTAGCAGGGCCTGTTGCAATAGGACAAGGGGTAATGGTATTAAAGTAAAAGAGGGCAGATTTAGACTAGATATAAGGAAGAAATTTTTCACAATGGGTGTGGTGAAACACTGGCCCAGGCTGCCCAGCGAGGTGGCAGATGCCCCATCCCTGGAAACTTTCAGGGTCAAATTGGATGGGGCTCTGAGCAACCTGATCTAGTTGAAGATGTCCCTGCTCATTGCAGGGGGGGCTGGACTAGATGGCCTTTAACGGTCCCTTCCAACCCAAACTGTTCTGTGATTCTATGATTCTATAAGCCATTCTTAACCTGAAGTGAAAAAAGCTGCTCAGGGCATTTATACTGCTCATTTGAACCAGTGCAAGCCCTTGTGCCTGTGTATGATCTCCACTTCATAGACACACAGAGATGCAGAGGCAATAACAGCAATCGCTACATGATCCTACAGGAAATTCTTGACAGTAATAAGAGCTGGTCTGACCAGCCCCTGTCAAGAAAGTTCTGTGACACCATAAAAATCATTCAGTCTGACTGTGTTTAAGTTCTACATATCCTTTAGAAAGTAAGAATGTCTGTGTATCTGTCAGAAGTCCTAGTAGCAGCTGTAGCCAACAAAAAAATCAATAAAAATAAAAAACACAGGCTGGCTAGTATTAGGTCTTTCCATCCAGGATCCTTACCATTTAATGAGTTAAGCATACCCTGAGAGCTCCCAGCCTAGACTACGTGGGGTTTGTCCTTTCCTCAGAGAACCTCAGTAGGTCACCCAGGCTGACAGCTTTGCTTCACAGAAGTCTCTACTCCCAAGATTTCAATAAATGTCCGGGGAGGATATAACTGCTTTCCATTGTTTTCCATAATATTCTGCATAACTGATTTAACATTGCGCAATCTGGTTAGAGATCTAGTCCTCGCCCTAAACTGGAATTTCAGAACCTAAAACCTAAACAGCAGACACTTTGGCTACACTGGCTGTTGTTGAATTTTGCATATCCCAGAGCAGGCTTTCCAGCACAAGTCCCAGGAAGCCAGGGACACCCACATTTTCCTCATCCTTGTTTCTTTTTTGCCATTGTTACCTCCAGTCCTTAAGCATCTATTGATCCTGAAGCTCTCAGAGACAGAGAGTATCTACAAGGGAATACAGTTGGTATGAAACACTAATATACCAAAAAACAGTACATATTATCCACACCTCATGCTTCACTGTAGTGGTTGACTTGCACATTGGGAAACAGTGCCAGAAGGTGTAGGCTGCACACCTACAGTTCCCTGCATAAGCACAAGAGGGGTTATGTGGACTAATAACGTAACACCCTGTTTTCCTACCACCCTTATCCACACAGGCTACTTGACCTGTCAGAACTACTAGCACTGAAGGCCCCTAACTAATGGTTAACTGTCTCCTGTGTGCACAGGGCTTGACTGAAATGCTCAGGACCAGCTCTTTGGTTGGCTCCACTCTTATCTTACTTGAAACTGATAAAGAGGGTGCACCTACCCTTACTGCAGCTCCTCGCAAATCCCCGGGCAGAAGCAATCACTTTCTGGCAGATTCTGTCAACAACAAACAGCACCACTTTTCCGCAGTGTCACACCTCTATAGCACAGTCAGGCAACAGCATCTGAGCAATTTACCTTGTTCTCATTCTTATGTGTGCCTTGCTGGTGAGGCTGTAGGGAGAAGGAAGGAAGGAACGAGGTATCATAGTGAGAAATGTTTACCAACTGCTTTACATTTCCCCAGGCTGTTAGCTCTTGCAGTTACAGGAATGACTTCTGATCTTAAACAAATGGCACAGGGTGTGAAAATTGATCAATATTTCTTTACCAGCATCCCCATTTTGAAAGTTACCTCCAGTATAGGGCTGGGAATCTGATACCCAGAAAAGCTCTTCAGGAGAACTATATTGACACTGCATTTAGTAAAAAAAACAGTAGGTGTGATGTTCCTATGTTTACTTATCTCTGTTTATTTTTTCTGCCTTCTATCTATGGGAAGGGGAAAACCAACAAAATCGATGCTAAATGACAGCGTTTCAGCATCTGAATATTGTAACTCAAAGTGATGTTACCAGTTAGACCAAACTGAAAATGAATGTTTTGTTCCTAATACATTAACAAAAAACAGTGAACAAATGTAGTTACAGCTGTTCTTTTTAAACTCAAAATACCAATGCTGTTATACAACTAGAGAACTCACATGAAGGCAAGAATTGTTTGGATTGTAAGTATTTTTCACAAGTAAGTATTTTCATGTGTTCTTAAAACAAACGTATATACATGTTTCATGAATACATGCAAAAATGACATCTCTCTCATTTTGTGTGAAACGTCTTACAGTCCTTACTCAGAACAGCATCTGTTATCATGACAGTAGTTGAACACATGTGACAGGTTTTAAGCAAGTACCTGAACCTTAACACATCTTTAGTTTAGGAGTTCTTGTGAATCACAGCAGGTAGAGGCAGACAGCATAATGGTGAGAGTAATCTGTCTCTTCAAAACCGCTGCTGTTTTAAGATAGGAAAAACAAAATCCTTTCCTGAATTAACATGTTGTAATTTTTATCATAACATTCTTTCTATTAAATATCTTACCTACAGGTGTTAGCATATAAGTTCCTCTAGCACTGATTTAGTTGAATGGCACATAAACGTACCTCACAGCCTCTCAATTCCAAAAAAGATGGTACTTCAGTACAAGTCTGGAACAAGAATAGCTTCATCTAAATCAGTTTAAATTAGTAACAAACATAAAACACACCATGAAACATTACCGCAAAGCTAAAGGAGTTAGGTTACATCTACAAGAAAATGGTTGAGCTTAGATCAATTGGAGTCAATAGTTGTACCAGCACTAGAAATAACTTATCCACTAAGATTGACGTAGCCCAGCAGAGCACACTCTGCAAGCATTCCCTGCAGAAACAGCGGTTTCACATCTCCAGCCATGCACTTCTATTCTCTTGTTGGAGATCAGTGTCCCCACAGGAGGCATGAAAGAACATGTCCTCAGAAGTGTCTCCATCTGCTTCAGTGTGAAGCAGGTTGACTTAATTTGGACAGCTCTTTCTGTAAATTAAGCCAGCCTTTGTACCAAATTGGATAAGGCATGTTCACAGCTTCCAAACCATTAGTTTATATGTGGCAAAGCTGACAACTGTCAGCTACAGGGAGTTACAAACAACAAGAGATGACAATGTCTTTAGCCAGTACAGCCATTTCTTCAGTGAAGGTCTGACCCATATGTCTGATGTGATCATATATCTAGCCAAGGTGCAATATGTACTAACTTGATTTTCACTGGCATAGTGAAAGCATCCCTCTTCCACATGCTCCCCCCCAAGACAAAACAAAGCTGTATTGTTGCAGTTTCTCATTACAGCTTGGGTAAAGTCCATGTGCACTCTAGAGTACGGTTAGAGCCATTTGTGAAAAGACTGCCCAGAGCTGCTTTTTTACCACTGTCCAGCTGCAGGTCTTTTTGCTGCTGCTGCTGAGCCATAGTAAAGTTGGGTGAGTGGTCCTAGCCCATTTCAGCACACATGGTCATTTAAATCTAGGTATCTGCTGATGTTGCATGGACTCAGACTAGGAATACTTACTAATGGGTCTAATTTTAATAACAGTAAAAAAGTTTCAAAAGGTATCTCACATCATTTATTCACAGCTCTTGTGAGAAAACAAGCTTCTGTCCTTGACCTTATGCTGCTCTCTGTAGTACTTTAGGTAGAAATCTCTAATGCAAGGTCTAAGGATCATCTGTGCTGCAAAGTAGTACATATTTCATAAAGTAGAACCACCTGTAGAAAACCCTGGTAGAAACAGGGCACGTACATAGAGTTGAGGCTTTCTAACCTTCATTATATACCTGCTGCAGTTTATATCTACTGCAGCTCTGCAGCAGTTTTTTCTTCCCCATGCAGTATGAGGTGGTACAGGGCTTTTTACGTCAAAAAATAAACTGGAGTTGAGATCTTCCTGGCTTGGGTTTTTTTCGTGTTGATGGGCCCTTAAGTCTCCCCTCAGCAGTGGGTGTCCCCGCTTTGCTCCACCCTTCAGCAGTGCATGTAAATCGGGGGCAGGCCAGGGAGTCCCAGCTGGGAGACATGGTCCCTGCCTGCCAGGACCTCAGTGAGGGCTCAGCAAGCGGAACAACTGGCCACTATGTTTTTTCGACGTTGTTGTAAGCTGGACAGAAAGAGAAAAGTTTCATCCATCCCCCTTTCGCCTCCTCTTGCTGCCGCGTACGGTGGGAGGACTGCTGCATGCAACAGCCTTCAGTGAGGGGCTTGGAACCTCTTCCTTCTGCTCAAGTTTTCCTGGAGGACCTCACGGGTATTTCAGGCTGCAGGAAAATGTACTGGGGAAATTATGTTAGGTAAGGCTGCCTGAGCTGCCCCAGACCTTCTCTAGCCACGGATGCTTTTCCTTTTACCAGTGTTTTTTTTGGCTGATAATCGGGTCAGGAAGCTGAACGGAACAAATGTACCTGGAACTGCGGGTGAAGGCTAATGTTTGTCTCTTGCCTTTACTGCTTTTGTAACTGCTGGCAACAACCTATGTGTGGTAAAGAAATGTGCAGAAAGAGACATTTCTGACTGGCTGTCAACCAGCAAATCTATGGAATCTATAGCTTTCTGAAAGTAAACCTAATCTACATGTCCCTGTTCTCTGCCTGCCATTTCAAGCTAAATTGGAAGGCTTTGATGCCTCAATTCGAATTACTACAGGCACATAAAGTATTTATAGTTTACACTCTGAATGGCTGACAAAACTTTGAAAAAGCTCTTCTCCCTCGCCCCAAAATCTTCGTTTTGGTGTTTGTGTCTTATTAGCACGAACTTATTTCAGCTCTTTATTTTTTGTAGAATTCTTTTCACTGTGACTCTGGTCTGGCAGGCGGTTCATTTAGGAAAAGGTAAGGAAAATTTCGTGGGTTTCCCCCCGCCCCCTCTGTATTTCTCTTGTACATTTACAGTATGCATTGCTTCATCACAAGCTACACTTCTCTTCCATATTTGCACTTCTTGTCAAGGTCATGAAAAAGAAGAACGTGAAGAAGATGTGAAAAGTCTCAATGCCACAGCACAAAAGCAGCAGCCCAAGAACGAAGGGACTATTATAAATGCTTTCAGTGACATGAATCGGAGTTATGAAAGCAGAAAGCAACAGAATTCCAGGGCATTGGTACCTTTCACTGGGATTACAGAGAGTAGGTAACATTATTTATTTAAACAATGCCATAAAATTACTTTTGAGAATACTGTATCATAGTAATGTTTTGATTGGTGTCCTGGAAGATTCCAGCGGGTTGATTTTTCCGTAGCTGCTTGCTTAAATTATTCCCGTGGCCACTTCTGATATGGTGATAAAAATTTAAGGTAGAACTGGGAGCCCTTACCTGCAAAAGGTGGTACCGGAAAACAGGGAAGGATACTTGGAATTAAGGAGGTGTTGGTCCCTTGGACTTGCAAAAGTGTTTGTAAAATTCTTTTCACTTTTTAAAATTAACCACATTTCATGACCAAAAATTATTTTATTTTAAAAAAGTTTGAAAGGTCTGAAAGCAGCAGTACTAACAGGGAGGGGGAAGAAAAGGACAGATTTATGTTTCCTCCCACAGATATAAAGTTTTAGATTGGTATTCAATCCCAGGAGTCCTGAGAAAGGTCTGAGGGAGCATTCTTCTCCCAGCTCAAAACTAAGCGACTACTCCCACTAAGAAAGCCTCAAAGCCTTGAAAAATAAGCACCGCTGCCCGGTAATAATGCCCCATTTCTCTTAGTGTGACTGAAACCTGCCTCCCTCAAAGTTAAATATTTCCCTTGAATGCATGCCCCTGCTGCTGCGGGACTTGCCAGGCGTTGCTTCTTGACCGCCCTGTAATCCCTAGTAGTTTGCTTCTAATCCTTAACTAAACAAACTGGGCTTAACTGAACAAACACTCCTAACAGGCAGATAATTTTACTGTCTCTAAAGACAATAAAAGTAGATATCCTTAAGGTCCTTTGGCAACTGGAGAGACCCGAGAGACGAAGTGAGGAAAAAGGGAGGGAGGTTCGGAGCCCCCGTGATGCTTGGTAACCTCTGTAATATTGTCCTGCAGGTAAAAAACTGAACAGACACTGCTGCCAAAACGGGGGGACCTGTATCCTAGGGGCTTTCTGTGCTTGCCTAAAGCATTTCACGGGCAGATACTGTGAGCATGATGAGCGGCAAAGGTAAAAACCAGGCCAAAACCAGCGAGCGTGAGCGAGCTGCTGTGGATGGCTGTTTTCTGTGGTGGGATCAGGGACTTCCCAAATGTCTCCCTTGTCCTTGACAGCAACTGCGGCAGCATTGCCCATGGCGCCTGGGTGCTGAAGGGCTGTTGGCTGTGTCGGTGCGGCTACGGTACTCTGAACTGTCTCTCAGAAATAATGCACGATAACTGTGGTAAGGAATGGCATCAAGTCAACCATTTTTATCTTGTGGGTAACTGAATTGCCTTCTGCTAAAAGTGGTGTACTCGAAGGGTGCTGTATGTGCTCTCTTTAGTCTTCTGCAGTGGCCTGCTTTGCTTCAGAGAATTCATTAGTGAGACAATAAATAACACTGCTGTTGCCTGTATAGTACATCACATAAAATACTCCAAGTTCTCTATGATCTTGTGCAGTAGGAAACTTCCCCCATTTTAATTGAAAATCACTGGTACTACATGTTTCTCTCTTCTGTGAAACCTGCACGTGTCTCTGATTTCCCACTTAACCAGGACAATTTGTACAACTAAACTACATCCAAGAATATAAAAATGTTAGATGAAGAAAGAGGAAAAACCAGTAGTGTGAGCTGATGTGGTAGAAGTAGAAACCAGTATTACATTAGAGAAACAAGTACTGAAAACTTTCATGTTCTTTCATAGGGTACTTAACACATAAATAGAAAACTAGTCTGAACCTTGTTTTAAGATCTCTATCTTTAAAAGTCTGGGACAGAGTTCTAGAACTGAGCATACTCCACAAAAAATGTGTAGCCATAGTCCTGATCAGTGTAAAGTAGTAGCACCCAATCTCTTCAAAAGGACTGTATTGCTTTAAGTCTTTATACATCAGCCAGTGAAAACCCCTGTATAAAGGTTTGAGTATTTTTGAAAGCAGTGTATCAGCTAGCATAAAAACTTGAAGCATTTCTTTACAGGTACTTATTTTCTATGGAAAACTGGCTACTGAAATCCAGGCTATTATCAATACTCTGAGATGACTAATGGGAGTTTAATATTTCATCTCCAGTGGCAAAGTTAGTGTAAAATATTCTTCCCCAGATTCTCCATCTATGATGTCTCAGTCCCACCCCTTGCTGTAATATATTTTCCTTCAGTTATGCCAACGTCACTAGTTAGCAGGGCAAGAAAACAGACATAAATAGCTTCAAGATTCATTTGCACCCCAAGGAACTACCAGCCTGTTCTTCCCTGACTAGTTTCCTATCTGAGTAGTGGTGCATTGAAGCTGTGACTCTTGAGTTATACTCAGAAGTAAATACGAATTTCAAAACTTGAGCCTCATGTGTCCCCAGGATATGCCCTACTGTGTGATAAACCCACAAGTCCAAAGAAGTGAAATGTAGAAGAAAGGTGTCATTCTTATCTTTGCAACTACAGACACACACAAAAAAAGAAACAACACCAAAAACCCAAAACCACTTTTGCCTTGAAGTCATCTGTATTGACTAATTAAGTGTGGCACCTGACTTGCACATTAAACTCTTCAGAAGAGTTAAATGCTCAAGTTTCCTAGGGTGTTCACCTTTGAATCACTCCTGTTTTTTCCCGTTACAGGGCCAAAAGACTTAAGAAGCCTAGCCATGCTCAGTGAAAGCAGTCTACTGCTTGCTACTCTTGAGCTCAGCTTAACAAAGGCAATAAAGGTGGCAGTGGAGAATCATCTGTTCATCCTCTGAGCAGGGACTCAGTGGCTTTCACATGCATGAGCGTATGGCTTGTGCTAATAAATAAAGGCTCTTGTTGTTAAAGGAAGGGTTAAAAGGCTACATGCAGAATTGAGTGCATACCTCTTGTGAAGATCTTGTTCTTGCTTTGGCTTTTGCTTGGTATTTACTTTTGATTATTCTGAGATTAATGCCTCTAAGAGCTGATAAGTGCTATCAGTTGCTCCTCAAACGATCATTGATGGGACATCTATTCACATCTCTCCCCTGAGAATAGCCTCTTTGATTGGCTTTAACAGCTGATGCCTTTAACTTAAGTACCTGTGAGATGTCAGAGGACTTTCAAAGTATGTTGAAAATGTTTAAGTTTTTAAATTTACATATTTTACTCATTAACCATCTTATTTTCTTGATATTTTTGTAGAACAGAAATCAGAAAAGGAGGAAATTACCAGACTATATTCTAATGGCCTAAGATTACAGCAAACAGTGTTTGCACTCACTTGCCTGCTCACTGTCCTCCTGGAGCTCTGTTGCTGGCAGTTGTGAAACTGGACAAAGGAAAATATCTTAGGGTTGATGTAACCCTCACCATGAGTCACACAACTTTTGTCTTCTGTGAGCTACAGGAGACACTTCTACTTACATGTTGGAGGCAGATTAAGATGTATTAGTTAATGCTGAAATGCATGGTTTATTATAAATTGAGATTATATGAATGTGAAGTATTTATTATTATTTTATTATTATTATT
>NW_010509664.1:0-15583 GCF_000687285.1 Phaethon lepturus
CGAATAACCACCTCTGTTTTCCTCCCCTCTTTAGTGCTTCAAACCATAGTCCAGTTTTTGGAGGCTTAGCTGGCGAATGGAAGGCATTTTGCTTTTTTTTAATTATTTTTTAATTTTTTTTAATTTATTGTTTAATTATTGTCATTATTGTTATTATTACTAGAGTTACCGCGGGTTTACAATGGTGTCTAGAAAGCATAATTTCTCTCCGGACGGCTTTCCTGTTCCCTTCACGGTTTCCCTAGCAGCCGTGCTCCTACCTACCGCTCGTTCTGTCTCCTTTGCCTGCCCCGTTTCTGTCTCCCGTTTTCGGGCGCCGCTCCCGTGCCGGCCGTACGGAGAGCTGCCCCTTCCCAGCTGAGTGGTTTGCAGCCAGAGGGCACGGTGAGGTGATGAGACCAGGGAGTGCTAACCGTGATGTGACAACGCGTGAGCTAATTTAAAGCCTAGGGCCAGACCACCCCTTTCCGCTCTGAAGGCAGGGTGCTGCTGCGCAGCAGGAAGGCCAGAACAGGGTAGCCATAAGAAACTAAAAAATTTGGATTGCTTGCCTCGAGAGTTCTGGTTACTGACCATGCACAACACTAAGTGGTCGTATAATGCTATAATCGTGGTAACAGATAACAATTATTGGTATTATCTGCGCTGTTGCAGTTGATTCTCTGAGAGTGCAGAATAGACAGGAAAAAAGACCGCTGAGCATCTCCTGATTTTTGGCTTCTACCTTTCTTGCAAGGACATCCCTTGTGTTATGGTTGATGAACAGCACCTGTTCCTGTCTCACCAGCTGCAAGCACTGAGCAAGTGACTAATTCACACCGGCTGGGAGCTTTTTCTTCCTTGTTTCACTCATTCCCCAGTTGTTGCCTTTCCTCTCTCTGAGCATCTGGATGCCTAGAAGCTATGGGAGAGAGGGAGGAAAGGGACAACAAGGTGGAACAGCATGTTGCATATGGTGTGTTGTATGTTTTTCTTCCAGAGCTGTAATGAAAGCTGAAGTTAGCATTTTTAACTACGTCTTAGTATACTGATGAATGTGATTAACCTGTTGTGTAGTATATTTTTATAGAAGGTAGAAAGCAAGTGTTTATTTTTGGCTAACAGCTGAGCAGCAACACACCTCCACGTGTTACTTGAAAGTGATTGTCCTAGTAATTATAATTCACTTTTGTTATATTTAAGTAAGTGGTAAAGGGCTTGGGATTTGGTTTTGGTTTTGCATCAGCATGCAAATAACTTCTTTCAGTATCTGAGGTTAGACAAAGTAAACAAGAAAGCAAATTCTTTTGCTGTGTCCAATTATTGACTTTTAGCTTAACTGACGAGAGCTTATTCCAAATTTTTCTCCTGGAGCTGTACCTCTCAACTTTTTTAAGAATAAAGTCCTTTTGATTCTGGTGGATTCCCGGAGCAAGTGGTCGTGTTGCCAGTCTTCTGGGGGTGAGGATGAAACATAAAATATGCCTGGCTTCAATAAATATTTTGGCCATGGGCAGATATTTTTGAAGCAAGGTTTGTCTTTTTTCTTCTCTGTAAGATTTCAGGAAGGATAGTCTCTAATCGGGGAATATATTCAATAAGTGAAATATTCAGAGGATGGAGGAACTGCCTGGAGCCAAGCTGTAGTAGGGGAAGAAAGGGCTAATTTTCTAGCAGCTTCGGGCTTGCAGTTTGCTTTCTGTAAAGCAGAGCTGAAAATAAATGGGGTCTGCACAAGGCAGCTGTCTAGAAAAAGCTATATAATGTTACTTGGAGTTGTTACAAGCCCATTTGAGTTAGGTCCACCTAATTCAGCCACTTAACCAAGCACAAGCTTCTTTTGCTAAATCTCTTCAAGTGACTGTTGAGGCAGCTGCAGGCTTTGTGGCCTTCCTGGCAGGCTGCATGAATTGTCTTGTAAGTCGATTAAGCTTTCATTAATGGCTGACAAATTTGGAGAAATAAGCGGTAGGGCAGTCATTTGTAGTATCAGCTGCAGAAAACAATAAGTTTTGGATAAGGTTTAGAGGCAATTAAAATATTTTAACTAAGGGGAATATGTCCACAGAAAGTTGTGCTGGCTGGTTCCTGCTGTTCATGGCTCTGCAGGATTTGGCCTCATTTTGCAGAAATGTTTAGACTGAACTATTATAGAATCCTGTGACTTTTTATGTGGAGGTACTAGGCTGAATAACTGATGCGGTGTACTTCTGGTTGCAAATGAAATAATAATATTTTTAGTTGATAATGACATTTGAAAACTCTTCAGTTGAAATTAAGTAGTAACAGCAGTGATCAATTGCAGGACTGTACTTGCTGTCAGCTTGAAAATAACCATCTCTGACAGACTTTGGGAAATCCACAGTTGCGTCCACTGATTCTGTGGGGAGTTATCTGTTGAGAAACACTTAGTATCATCAGAGATATTCAGAGTCCCCTTTGTCTGTGCAAAGACTAATCAATCTATAGAATTAGTATTTTAAGATTACTTTGGGATTATACGTACCAGAATTTATGTAGTGGGGAGGCTTATTAGTGTGAGAACTAAAAGCAATCTTGAAATAAAAAAGGGATGGTTTGATGAGAAGCAGCTTCTTCAAGTCGAGGGCCGTTTTCTGCAGGTTATTTTAACTCTTTAGGTAAGAGTCTTAAAATTAGTTTTGATTGAGCTCCTTTAGGTAGCTTAGAAAAAGAGATCTCATGAGGCAGCTGCTGGGAAAAATACTGTGGAGTTTATATCAGATTGTTGCGCTCATGTTTACTGTGAACTGTTAAATTTCAGCTGACTGCCTGCTATGGGGAATCCCATAACTTATGTTTCTTTACGATACTTTTCTTTCTTCCACTTAAGGTACACAATCATGATCATACGGCATTCTACTTGGAAACACGATTGAATAATAAGCCGCCTTACTTGCAGAAAATGCATGCTCTACTTGTCTGACTTTGCCTTCCAAATACTGGCTCTGTCTCAGCAAAGTTGATGAGCTTTCTAAGACCCATGTTTTCTCCCTGTGAATTTATGCACTAATTAACCTTTTACTGCCCTCTTTGTTGAGCTCTTGTTCTCTTTCCCCACTCTTGAATTGTTTACATGTGGTCTTCTGCCCCCTCTCCAATTCTCAAACTTCACTTTGAAAATAGTCTGGTTTCGGTCAGTACACAGTTTGATCCCATCAATAGTTTTGTCTTTGAGGTAAAATAATCTCACTAGTCCCTCTTTTATACAGAGATAGAAGGATTGATTGAGCTCTCTTTATCCTCCAACATCACACTCGTTATTGTGCTCAATTTGTTGCTTACTATAAACTGAACTTATTTTCAGGATCGCTGCCTACCAGGACATGATTGCACCACTACCTTCCACAGCCATTGTTGCCATTCTAATCAGGTGAACAGATTTCTGGCTCTTCCCTACATGTATTTGTTTCTACTTCGCAGAATTAAAATTGCATTGTTTGAACTGAACGGCTTTTTTTCCCCTCAAGAAACGCTGGCCTCAAATGAGTAATTTTTCCTGATGCTTTGCTTGCTTTAAATCTTTGTTGTTCCCTTCCTCACTCCCATGTAAGAAATTCAACTCTCTTAAAAATTGTCATCATTGTTCTCTCCTCCCCTCTCCCCCCCTTTTTTAATTCCTCCCTGACTGTCACCCCACACTGTTCTAAGGTTGTCTCTCCCTTTGTACAAGCCCTTAGAGAAGTAGTCTACGGTGCCAGGGTCCTACACAGATATAACTTCCCTGTGAAATCTTGTAGGAGAACTAGGTTTCTTGAGCATGCTATAATCTTGTAATGCTGTAATTCTCTGGGTATGCACTAAGCACAGCAGTATCACCTTAGAAAATAATTCTAAGGCAAGTACAGGCACCAAATATAAACAAATATAGTTTAGTTGTTTTTTTCCAACACCTGATTTACCTGTGCCAATGGTTTCTAACCTGTCCTCAGAAGATCACTGTCAATGGGAGCACGACTATGGTGTAAACCCATATTAAGTCTTGTAAACAAAAGTTATGTAAATAGTGGCCTGTATTTTCCTAATGCTTTGAACTTACCTGATTCATTAAGCAGATGTTGGAAAACCCCTTAGTAATACTGGCTGCCAAATGATTTTTAGGACCATCTTAACTATGTACTTATTTAATGACTTCATGATTTTTAAACAATGAGATCTGTCTCCTAAATGGAATTCTCTGGCTATGCCTCTAACATTATCATTTCCATAAACAGCTTTCTAGGTAAGTCTGAAAATGTTTATATATAGAGAGAGAAAAATATGTATCTATATGTATATTTTATGTTCTACTTCCTTTCAGCTCTGTTGCTTTCGAGATTTATCAGTGTTTAGTGACTAAACATTCTGGAACTCTTCCTCCATGTCTTGCTGAAAGATGATCACTTTGGGCTCTAAGCATGGTTACTTTAGTATAATGTAATGCTACATAACAACTTAGGATACAGACTTGGAACTATAAGCAGTAGGTTACCTGAGATGGAATTTGTCCTTGACCCCATCTTAATCCGCAAGCAGGATTACCACAGGGATCAGCAAATATCCAGTACTTAACACCATGAGAAAACAAAAAGTGCTTGGATGAGGCTGCAGACATCAGTAAAAACAGATTTCATCATTTGCTTTTTTTTTCTTTTCCTTTTTTTTTAATGTAAGAAAGAGGTGGGGA
Source organism: Phaethon lepturus (assembly GCF_000687285.1). NCBI lineage: Eukaryota > Metazoa > Chordata > Aves > Phaethontiformes > Phaethontidae > Phaethon > Phaethon lepturus. The sequence goes on from NW_010509664.1 coordinate 4,664, forward strand.
GCACTACTCTTGTCCCCAGTTTGGAAAGAAGAATGCCCTGTGATGAAATGGGCTGGTGGGAGCTGCTTATTTCCATCTTTTCCTTTTTTTTCATGTAAGAAAGAGGTGGGGAGCACTACTGTTGTCCCCAGTTTGGAAAGAAGAATGCCCAAGTGACTGAAATGGGCTGGTGGGAGCTGCTTATTTCCAGGGTCTTTTAGAGATCTTCCCCCTGCAGCTCTAACTGAATGTATTAGGGCTCTGAAAGGATTCATTGCACCAGTATAATGCCCTGTAACTCTTAGGAGAGCAACATTAGTAAATAGAAAATACTTCTTAAAATAAGCAAACAAAGTATAGAGATGGAAATTACCCACAGTGCTTCTAAGGCAAAGTTTCACCACAATTCCATAAATCACTGTTGTAACTTACTAGTAGAATGTAAAAAAAAAAAAAAACCAAAAACCAAACCCAACAACCAAAAAAAAAAAAAAAAAACAAACAGCTGGAACTTTGCTCTTGGATGATTCAGTCCTCATAGCCACTGGTTACTTATTTACAAATGGGAGTTCACAGTCATGTTTACAGAAAGTCCTGTGTGGTGTTTGCTTATTAGAGGTGATGATTACTTGTTCATTCAAAAACATGTTTTTGTATACAAGATTTTTCACATCAAAACTACAAATCCTGGAATGATTTGTGGGAGATTTCTCAGTCTGTGCTAGAGAGTTGCTGCTGCCCCATGTCCTGCAAAATTAGTACATATTGCAGTGATAACTGTCCAAGTGAAAAATCAATCCAGGATTAGGTTTTAAGACTATTGATCAGCAATACTTACTTGGAGGAACGCATAGCTTCAAATGTTCTAGGCATATTTATGTAAAAAGCATGGTATGTATATGCAAAAATGTAAATTCTGTTTCCTGCAGATATTAAATATAGTTGACACTGGCATGGGGCCTGGCTGGCATCTTGGAATGGCAGTGGAGGAGATAGCTTCAAGTCCAAGTGCTCTTGAGTTGCAGGGGAGAGTTTGTTTAGGTTTTTCCCACTTCCCTTCCAAATATAATTAAAACTGCTTTGTTCACTGGAGATAACATATTCAAAAAATGCCAGAGTGACTTGGGAACATAACCTGAATTTTCATAGAATCTATGAATATTAGAAGCACAATTTTTTCTCAGCCCTTTGAACTCTTTGATAAATTTTTAAATCTATGCAACTGATTCAAGATGAAAATTCCTGGGCCAAATGAATAAGGTGACAGCCTTCACTTAGGTCCTTGCTCCTTGGGCTGTAGAAAGGCTACTGCAGCCTGTCTGGCCAGAGTGATCTAGCTAGTAGAGATGGAAGAAATAGAACCAGTAAAACTCTGTCCTCCTCCTTCCCACTGAAATTGGGGCTGGGAAATGAAGTTTCTCACTATTTTGTGTTTCATGCTTCAGACCTGCTGCCAGAGGGCTCCCACCACTCTCCAACCCTTACACGTCACATATGTAAAAAGTTGTTTTGTTGCGTTTCAGGAGGTGCATCCTAATGGCACTAACTTCATGTTTATTCTGGAACACATTTGGCTCAAGTGCAGCTATGGACTCTAAACCGAATATACTTCTGTTTCTGGCCGATGATCTTGGCATTGGAGATATAGGTTGTTATGGGAACAACACCATAAGGTAAAAGGTCTCTCAGTACAATATATCTAACACTATAGAAACACCTATCCTGGGCAATTAAACCTAATTAAGAAATTAAGAACATTCCTTATTTTATAATACAAAGCTCTAGTAATTGTGTATTTAAGTATTTGTATATATGCACATAGGATTGGGGCCTGTGTGCAGTGAAACAAAAAAAAATGCCATAGCTTCACTTTTTCTTCTAAGTTCTTTCTGTGAATTTCTCTCACCCCCTCCTCTGTGTTAACTCTCCAGCCACTTTGTTTGCTATTATAGTTACTGTTTTCTTTCCTTCTTATGCATGAATTTCTTCGTTCCTTTTCATGTATAGTTAAACCTTTCTCTATCTACCCAGCTTTTTTTCCAAAATCCCTCATCCACTTGCTTGCCATCTCCTCCAAAACCATCTCCTCCAAAACACTCCAATCCAGACTCATGTGGACCGACCCACATAAGTTATTACATGATTATGTGCCTTCAAAACTAGTCATTACATCCCTTTAAAATTAAAAAGGTGAAGCAGAATGGAATGGGCATTGGGACCATGTGCTACAAGCCTCAACTCATGTCTTCCGTGTGGAACACAGACATTTTGTAGGCATGTTCTGAGTGCATCTTCCTTGCATGTTGTTGGTGGGGTTGTGCAGAGAAATGGGAATGTGCTTGTGGAACTCCACTGTTCTCCTCTGCTGGTGGTGAAGATGTGGGGAGGCCTCTTTCACTCTTTGTGGTGGTGTAGTCTGTTCTTCTGGGAGAGCTTAGGCTCCCATACAAATGTAACAATGTAAAGATATCGCCATATTATGAAATAAATAGCATGTGTTAAAAATGTGGAACAGAAAGTTTTGGTTCCAAGAGCTCCAGACACCCTGGAAGATTCTCTGGCTCAATGAACTCTGAAATTTAGAGTCCAAATGTGCTGGCAAAAATGAGCTGTTGGAAGAATTGAAATAGAAAAATGTCAGCCTTTCTTAGATAGGTCTTTCCATTTGAGTTTTATTTTCAAACTAAACAGTACCAACAATGCCTAGGTTTCTTTTCAGTGTTGCCAAATGCACTCTATGACTGTGTCCTGAGAATGGATTCTCCAGTGGCTACAACCCACTTCACCTGCTGTATCAAGCTTGTTACACTACTGTTCCTCGAGTATGTAAAGAAGAGCTTTGATGGTTTTTTAAGGAACTGATCAAAAGCTCTAGCTCTTGGCAATTTATTAAAATAAGTTTCAGAACACTTTGCTTTTATTAAATTTGAAACTGTTTTTTAGGACCCCGAACATTGACCGCCTGGCAAGAGGAGGAGTGAAACTTACTCAGCACATTGCTGCAGCTCCACTTTGCACTCCAAGCAGAGCAGCTTTTCTCACTGGCAGATACCCCATTAGATCAGGTTGGGCCCATTTTTAATTACAAATTTCTGTGTGTGGTTCTGAGGTGCCACAATAGCTGGTAAGTATTGGAACGGGAGATTTCTGCCATTTCCTCAACCTGAGAGAGAAGATGCACTGCTAGAGGCTCAGACTTTCTATAAGTAACTTCTGAATGGGAGCCACTGCCTCACCAGCTGACGGGTCTTTAGCCTGACTTTATAAGATGTGGGAGCTGTATAAGGTGAAAATAGATAGGTATGGAGAGATGCCAACATCAGTAATATCTGTCATTCCCTTACTGCAGCACAGTCTAGGGCAAACTGATGGAATTCCTCTTGATGGTGATGGTTAGAGGTAAGGGCTTTGAAATGGGGTTCCCAAGACAAATAGGTGAGTTCACTGCTGACACGGTGCAGAAAGTCACAAAACTCCAGTGAAAAATTGAGTGTTGCATCCATTCCCCACCTACCCAAGGTGCATTGTGGAGGACTTCATAGATATCCAACTCTCACTATGTGCTTTATAGGAAAATTAGATGCCTACTTCAAGAGTGAAGTGCACTTTTGCAAATCAGTGTGTGTTGGGTGAGCTGTATCTTACCTAACATGAAGCAACATCCCTCCGAATAGGGAAATGCAACTGTTATCTCTCATTTTAGGTGAAGAGCAGAGAGACTAAATTATCACAGTTACTCAGAAAGGCAGAAAATAAAACCTACTATATACTGTCACCAGTGATTTATTTCAGTTTGGTGGTAAAACTGGTGCTAAGCAGTACTTGTTTTGAAATATAACTTCTTGACTGCCTGAAGTAGTTGGGCACACTGATGTGACAGCCTACAAGACATGCTCAGTCTTAGGTCTTGCGAGGAACTCTGCTGGCTTCAGGTTGAGCTCCTGGCATGGAGGGTGGCAGGAGCAGCCCAGCCTCCACCAGCAGAGAGTGGGAGGCCCACAGGAATGACCGGAGCTGTTTCTGTCAGGGATGGCGTCCAGCAACAGGTACCGGGCGCTGCAGTGGAACGCCGGCTCGGGAGGGCTCCCTGCTAATGAAACTACTTTTGCCAGGCTGCTACAGCAACAAGGCTATACCACTGGACTGATAGGTAAGGGGAAATGTTTCTGTGTGACCCTGAAGAATGAATTAGTTATATGAAGGGAATTTAGAGATTGTATTTGCCCAAAATGATCAGTTAGTCACAGATACAAATCCTCTCCGAAATTTTGAGGGGGAAAAACCCTCTTATTTGCAAGAAGACTAAAAATACTGTAAAGAATTTTAAGACAATGCTAATGCCTGTACGGGGCACCTGAAATGGGAAGAAATTCAAACTGTCCCATGATTATAATGGGTGAGCATTAGTTTTACGTGGCCTAAGATTTTTCAAAGGTTGGCTCACTGTGAGATTTCTGTTCATGTAGAGATTTTTCCAAACAAAACAATGTCTCTAAGTATTTCGCCTGCCTTTAGGAGGCAAGAGGCAGAGAAACAAAAGAGGATAGGGAAAGAAAGGAACAAAGTTTGTACTCACAAAGGAGAAGATGAAACACAAGTGTCTCTCAGATGAGGTTGTGAGGTCCCAAAGAGGCATGATACAGATGAAGCCAAAAAGCAAAGGTGTCAGGGAAACACTGCCCCAGAGCACTTTCCTGTCTGTGACTTCGGTCAGACCTCAACAGTTTCAAGATTAACGAATCTTGAAATTAATGAATCATTGTTCTTTTGCCAAGTATCTGTAAAATCAACTGGCAAAGTCTCAGTTTTCCCTTTCATTTGCTTTTATTACTGTCAAGTGACAGGCGCTCCTGCAATGGATGCCTTCACATAAATGGGTAGATAGGGTAAGCACTGTGTCCCTTAAAGCTGGGGGGTTTGGGGCCAGCTGTGCCAAATTAATTGTTATCTCTAAGTGCTGGAAATAGATGTGACTGCACTGAATCACAAGCTAATGAACTGTAGTCTTCCTGGCTGTGTCTGTAATTCCTTGGCAATCACATAACCTAGCAAACCTCAGGGTCCTTTGATCCAGCACATTCTTCTGAGCAGACAACAGTGTCTGTCTACTTGCTCTATTTTGGGCAGGGATAGAGTGAAATGTTGGTTTACAGCCTTTTCTCCTTTTCATATGGAGTTGGGACATGCCTGAGGAATCATCTGCCTGGTGATCAAGCTACCTGTTAACATTGGCCAAAGGTTTACCGGATCTTCCAGTAAATTTGTAACATTATGTTGAAATGAAGTTGCAAGTAAACAATTGAAAGTCAGGAAGGGAATGTACTAAAGCAGCCAGCAAGTTAGAGTACCTTAATTCCCTGATCCTCATTGAAAGGTAATGAAATCCCATCTTTATGTGAGCCTTAGCTGAGTAGCTGAGCATCTTACAAATTTCTCTGTTTATCCCATGTCCGTTTGGGGATCACCCATTATGGTCTGACATGCACCTGATCAGGCACTGGTTTCACCCAGCATCCTTGTGCACAAGGAGAATGCGTCGATACTCTGTTGAAAAATTGAATGACTCACCTAATTCCCAAACAGATGCTGATGATTCTACCTTGGGCTTCTTTTGAGGTGTCTACCTCAATGTTCTAATTTATTTCATGCTTTAAAACCTTCAGGAAAGTGGCATCAAGGTGTAAACTGTGAATCCTTCAATGATCATTGTCATCATCCTCTAAATCATGGGTTTGACTACTTTTATGGTATGCCTTTCACACTTCTAAACAACTGTCAAGAAAACAAACCTCCAGAGCTGGATGTAACCCTTCAAGCTAAGCTTTGGCTTTACAGTCAGATAATTACTCTTGCTGTGCTCACTCTCACTGTCGGAAAACTGACTGGTTTGACTTCCATCCACTGGAAGATAATTGCCTGGTTTGCTTTGGCGGGTGGCTTTTTCTTCATTTCTTGGTACTCCAGTTATGGCTTTGTGCAGTATTGGAATTGCATCCTGATGAGGAACCACGATGTCGCTGAGCAGCCAATGAGGTTAGAGAGGACAGCTTTCCTCATGCTGAAGGAGGCAGTGTCATTTATCAAAAGGTAAATTATTGTCTGTAGTTTTCTTTAAAGGGGCCAGGATGTGCTGGGCACTTGGACTAGAATGTTTTTCTTCAGTAACTATAGCTGTATCACAATAACTGCTTTGAAACTCATATCCAAGTTCCCTATTTAGAAACCAAATGCACTTAAATTTTAATTGCAACTGTCTCACATTGGAAGCTACAGTAAATGAGACGGATTTTAACTAAATGATACATGACCATTTTGCTATGCCCTGTAGTCTCTCATTACTATATTTGCTCCAAGATTAACCAGCTAATTTTTACACTTCACTCTACAAGCCTCATTTGCGCTTCTTCCCTACAAAGCACCTAGATAAAATGTGTGAGATGCACAAAAGTATTTCATGTGAAAATATCAAAACATTTTAAGTCTATTTTTCTGGAATGAGAAGGAAGCCAAGATAATTCATTTTCTAGATTCAAGTTCTGCCTGCACAGCCTTCTATAATATTTCGGTGTATCAAGTGTCTTTCTGTAAAACAGGGAAAGTAACTATTCTTTTCTTAAAGTTTGTGAAAACAAATATACTGAAAATTTTAAGTGGCCATCTTAGAAAAGCCATGGGAATATTAAAGTACATATGAGACTGTATCCAGTTGCATTTAATTAAAAAGGCATCAGAGTTAGGCACCTTTCATTTAAGCACTGTCCAAATGCTATGCCTGTTTAAACAGGCATCAAATTATTATTTGAAAATAATCTGGCTGAAAAGGATCTTTCTTGCCCACATTTCATGCAAAAAGAAAACTGCGAACTGTGATCAATGGGGGTATACCAGACGTGGCTATAGTCTAGACCCAATGTGTGTGTCTTTGCATGGATGAATATGAAACTTTTCAAAACAGTCCAAACACACCACAAAAATTATTTTTATTTTTTGTTTGTTTTTAAGAAACAGGCACGGACCGTTCCTCCTCTTTGTTTCCTTCTTACATGTTCACACGCCCCTCTTTACCACAGCAAAATTTCTTGGGAAGAGCCGTCATGGTTTATATGGGGACAATGTGGAAGAAATGGACTGGATGGTGGGTAAGTATTCTTCATGAAGGATTTGTTTCAGACCTGTGTATTGTAAAGCAGGAAAACTAATAAGGCCAAAATACCTACAGAAATCTAAACTATTGAAAACGTTTCATAGGACATTGCAAAAGATTATTATTGAATTATAAATGTGGCTTGATCCTGCTAATTGGTTAATAGGAACTTTGCTGTCTCTCTTAAATTTAAGGCAAAATTCTGGATTTGCTTGACAAAGAAGGTTTGACAAATCATACATTCACATACTTTGCCTCTGATCATGGAGGACACTTGGAGGCTCAGGATGGATCTGCCCAGCTAGGTGGTTGGAATGGTATTTATAAAGGTAGGGAAAAGACTACGACTTTACGTGAACGTTAAAATTGGAAACATAATGAATTTGCTTGGCTGAAGTTATCAAGGCTGCAATGAGGTGTATTTTTTAGCTTGAAATATAGGTGACATACAGAGGTGCTTTAATCTTAAACTCAGCTTTTCTTTCAGTAAAGTGCAAGCATTATTACACATCTCCTTGACAAAAGTATCATCTAGCTTGATACCTATAAGTTATTTAGTGTTCTCAAGTAACAGGTGCTGGAAAAAATGTGATAGTTCCCTATATTGAACTCTTTCTCTTTGGCTCTCTAATGCTCTCTTCCTCCTTCATGCTCTTGCTCATTCTCACTTGATTTCTCTCTTCCCCTCGTGTGATGAGCTGATCTCTCAGATGAAGGACTGGTCATGTCTCAAACATTGTTCTTGAGAGATACGTGACTGCAGAGAGTGCACAGGTGTTGTGAAACCGGTTGTCCAAGCGATGGAGATAGCACAGGTCCTTGTGAGGTGGGTTGGTGTGCTTCTCCGAACCACCTCAAAAGCAACTGGTGCATCAAAAGGCCAATCATCTGTTAACTCCCGGAGCAGATCTCCACCTGCAGCCCAGGGAGGACCCCACACTGGAGCAAGGAGATGCCCAAAGGAGGCTGTGACACCATGGGAAGCCCGTGCTGGAGCAAGCTCCTGGGCAGGACCTGTGGCCCTGTGGAGGGAGGACCCCACGCTGGACGAGGTTTGATGGAAGGATTTGTGACCCCACGGGGGACACATGCCGGAGCAGTCTGTTCCTGAAGGACGGCACCCGGACAGGTTTGATGGAAGGATTTGTGTCCCCTGTGGGGTCACACGCTGGAGCAGTCTGTTCCTGAAGGACGGCACCTGGTAGAAGGAACCCAGGCTGGAGCAGTTCATCAAGAACTGCAGCCAGTGGGAAGAACCCATGTTGCAGAGGTCCATGTAGGACTGTCTCCCATGGGAGGGACCCCATGCTGGAGCAGGGTCAGAGTGTGAGGAGTCTTCCCCAGAGGAGGAAGGATGGGAGGGGCTCAACCACCCGAGACCCTCTCAGCTCCCCCTCCCATTATACAAAGGTTCTAGAAGGTTAGAATGTGCGTGAACTAAGGGGTGTTACTTGATAGAAACAGACTATATAAAGCCACAGGTTTGCCTCTGGCATTAGCATGTATGCGCTCAACCACTCTGACACTAAGACGACTACGACTACGCTGGACCCCGGGGTGGTGATTCCTTTTCTCCCTCCTCTCTCCCTGTTAATAAAATGTAAATAACTACCTCACAGAATCATTAAGGGTGGAAAAGACCTTCAAGACCATCAAGTCCAACCTTCAACCCAACACCACCATGCCCACTAATCAATGTCCCGAAGTGCCACATCCACACGTTTTTTTGAACACTTCCCCCTCCCAGGGCAGCCTGTTCCAATGTTTGACCACTCTCTCCATAGGAAAAACTTCTTTATTACCCAATCTAAACCTCCCCTGGCGCAACTTGAGGCCATTTCTTCTTGTCCTATTGCTGTTTACTTGGGAGAAGAGACCAACACCCTCGTCGCCACAACCCCCTTTCAGGTAGTTGTAGAGAGCGATAAGGTCTCCCCTCAGCCTCCTCATCTCCAGACCAACCAACCCCAATTCCCTCAGCTGCTCCTCATAAGACTTGTGCTCCTGACCCCTCACCGGCTTCGTTGCCCTTCTCTGGACACGCTCCAGCACCTCAGCATCCTTCTTGTAGTGAGGGGCCCAAAACTGAACACAGGATTCAAGGTGCGGCCTCACCAGTGCCGAGTACAGGGGCACGACTTTCTGATACAGGCCAGGACGCTGTTGGCCTTCTTGACCACCTGAGCACACCACTGGCTCATGTTCAGCCGGCTGTCAACCAGCACCCCCAGACCTCAAAAAAGTAGTTGTCACTGCTCTTATTTATCATTCAGAGGATCACTAAAATTACCTACCCTGGGCCCCCCTGAGTGGGATGGGACACCTCGCTCTCTCTCCCTCCTGCTCTATGCTCCTCTCTCTCTCTCTTTTCCTCACTCCACAGCAGGACTGTTTCCTGATTTGCTTGTTTCTTTTTCTCATTACGTTCCAGAAATCATTGCTCCCAGCTGATGTTTTTACTTTCCTAAAACAGGTTTCTTCCATTTCAAAACCTTCTTGAGCTGCTTTACAGGGCACAGCAAAGGTCAAAGACATGGAATTTTGGCTCACATGAGGTAGATATTCTGCTGCTGAGCAGTGGAGATTGCTGGCCCTTAGGGAAGGGCTTTCAGTTAGTCTGTTCATCCTCCATCTCACTCCCTACTTTTACTTGAGAAAGTGCTTCTCTGTGGGTACTAAGACTGATTCATAAGCCTGATGAGATCTAACAAAGATAATGACTTCTCTATGTTGAATCATAGAATCTTTGGGTTGGAAAGTAACTTTTAAGGTCATCTACTCCAACCCCCTTGTAAATATATGAATTAAAACAGGTTTCTGCTTTTGGAGTTAGGTAAATATTGTCTTCATACACCCAGCATCAGGATGCTTTATTAAGTTAGTTTCTGTTAGTAGCAAGTTGATAAAAGATGTTTTCCTGTCATTTGAAGTAAAGCGTATATGGTATAATTTCATAGGTTCAGATTTTTTATTTCTGAGTTAAAAGCTGTTGCATTAAGCTTTGGGAAAGTCAGGTCCAAATCTCCATTTCAAAAAATGAAGAGTTGCATAAAGCATATGGAAATATAAATGTTAAGGACACATATTTTGAAGGGAATCCATGGCTATAAAGAGAAGTGGGGTTTTTTTGGCTGTTTTTTAAAATAAGGTACTAATTAGTAAGTCTTGTGTAGGTTTAAAGAGAATATCAAGTATTTCTTCAGTCTAGTTAGTCCTTCCATTTTCTAGTTTTTCCTCTTTTCTTTTGCTGGGAAGCTCTTCAATAACACAGGTGAATGTAGGCAAACCATGAAATGGAGGATAACAGAAGGTTGAAGCTGTTTTATTGTTGCTGAACATAGGTTTTCAAAGGTAGATTTATTATTCCTACCCTCACCTGTTGTCAAAGTTAAAATACATATTGCCTCTCCCTATCTTTCTAAGTTTGGATGAGTTGTATGTCACATTTTGAGGCGTTCTAAAGTATGTGAAGTCTAATGCAAATGAAGAGTCAAATCTGTTGGATAAGTAGGGTATTACTGCATCTTCTTCTGTACTTTCAAATGCAACAAGCCAATGAAGAGATTTGTGTTTGCCTCTGAACTGTCATATGTTGATTCATTTCACTGTAGGTGGAAAAGGCATGGGAGGCTGGGAAGGAGGGATTCGTGTGCCAGGAGTATTTAGGTGGCCAAAAGTGTTACCTGCAGGCACAGTTATTGACGAACCTACGAGTCTTATGGATATTTATCCTACAGTTGTTCATCTGGCTGGAGGAACATTGCCACAGGACAGGTATGGAGATGCTTTCAGCAGGG
>NW_010509664.1:15614-39500 GCF_000687285.1 Phaethon lepturus
TACTAAAAATTTACAGTGGTGTTTATCCTTGGAGATCCCACAAATACTGCTGAGCCTCAAGCCTGTCTGAGATTTTGAACTAGTGAGCAAACTCCCAGATATGCCCACAGATGTGCTCATGGCCAGAGGATTTGTTCCTGCCAATGATCAGGTGCTAATTTCAAACCCAGGTTCAGCATCATTCAGGAAAGAATTGGTGGCTGAGGTTGTTTTGGTACTGACTTGACTTATGAACACTTATAAATGCCTGCTAAAGTTATTAAACCCATCATTGCTCAACAGGTTTCTTTAAGGTACTTTGAAAATTGCCAAATGTAAACAATGATGAGATTGGTATTGATTTCCTGAATAAATTGCTTTTTTCCATTAGACCAAGCTCTAAATATTCTTTACGTATCACTAAATGGAACAAGTTAGCCCAGCTATTAAAAAAAATTAAAAACTAATTATCCAGGGTTTTAAATATTGGCTTGGCTGTTTAAAGCTGTCTCTTGGCTGGTCTAAATCTATGACCAAATTATTCTGTATACTGTCTCAAACACTTGTGCAAACAATGCAAAGGCAGTGGTAAGCATGCAGTTCACTGTCAGGTTTTCCTCCACCTGAATACTTCTCACCATTACATTAGGGTGATTGATGGACGAAACTTGGTGCCCTTACTGCGAGGAAGAGTTCAAAAGTCAGAGCATGAGTTCCTGTTTCACTATTGTGGGTCCTACTTGCATGCAGTGCGGTGGCACCAAAAGGACAGTAAGTATAAATGTTTATTCCAAGGTAACTGCAAAACATGACTTTTCTCCTTTTGATAGCCATCTTGCTAATTGGTAAATTTATGGCATGACGGGTGTTTATCTGTACTGATCTCTGAGATTCTTGAAATTGTTGTGCGTGACATACCAATGACTCTGGCTAGCTGGACATGTATTACAGCATATTTGTAAAATAACAGAAGTACAGAAAGTGGTGTAGGAATACAGGCTGTCTACTACTACACTGGAAATTTAAAGTGAGTTTCTTCATATTTCTAGTGTTTTCCATCTTCAAAGTCAGTACTCCACACAGAGAATCTGATTTGTGGTGATGAGGTGCCAGAGTGTGTGAGAAGAGGTCTGCTTAGTAAATAGCTGTACTCCTATTGCTCAAAGGCACCTCCCATTTTCCTCTATTGTTGTGCCATAAGATTTCTTTCCTGCCAGGTGAAGCCATCTGGAAGGCTCATTATGTGACCCCCATCTTTCATCCACCCGGGGCTGGGGCTTGTTATGGAAAAGGAATTTGCCCATGTTTTGGGGAAGGTGTGACCCATCATGACCCTCCACTGCTGTTTGATCTCTCGCGAGACCCTTCTGAAGCCAAACCTCTGTCAGCTGCCACCGAGCCCCTCTTTGACACTGTAATAAGGAAGATTGGAAGAGCCATAGAAGAGCATCGCAGGACGCTCACTCCAGTCCCGGAGCAGCTCTCCTTGTACAATGTGGTGTGGAAGCCGTGGCTGCAGCCGTGCTGTGGGACGTTCCCATTCTGTTGGTGTGACAAGGAAAGTGACAGCTTGCAAAGTTTGTGAGGTGGATGTCTACTAACATGTCCTGTGGCACTGAGTCCTCTTCTGACAAAGCTTTTGGAAAATAGTTGTGTCCTTTCTCTCTCCGGGAAGCAAAGTGCATGAAAATAAAGAAAAAGAATGTTGATCAAAGATTTTTTTCCCCTTCATTCTTCACCACTAGCCAAGGGTCTAAAGAAATCCTGTCTGGTGTGGTGAAGGTCTTGAATGGAGACTGGTTTTGCAGATTTGCATGTAAGAGACTGCTGTAGAGGAATATGCCTAAAGTCTGCCTAATTTATGCCTGCTCAAGGAAAACAATTTGAGAAGTCTGCAGAGAGCCTTGTGTATGGTACTGAGCAGGCAGCACTTACAAATAGTAGAGGTACGCAGAACTCTAGACGTTCATAATTGTGCCCCTATAGTCCACAAATCACGGTCCTACTCTACCCAAACATAGTAGTTTGTGTCATTATTGCTTCCTGTACTTCTGTTATCTCTGCAGTAATCTTGTTGAGATGTTGAGCAACACCTGAGACAGAGTGGATCTGACTTAGTGAGGGATTGTCCTCAAGTTGTGAATAGCTTTTTGAACAGATCCCCAGCTTTAGCTGGGTAACAATAACATATATCACAAACAGTACAAAGTACAAAATATTAAAGTCCAGTATAACTCTGCAATCGTTACAAAGGACAGCAAAGCAGTTTACCCTTCAGAAAGAGGTCCTGGTACATACTAATTTGGCAAATAGCAATTTTATTGAATATAAGATGCCAATAAAAATGTTTTGGATTAATAGCTTGCACTGTTTCAATGTCAGTTCCAGGAAAACAAGGTTCATTTGAGAGTCATATTGGAATTAATGCTCAAAAACATTTGGTAGCAGTATACATAGGTTTACAAACTACAACTTGTAAAGGGGGGGGTCTTGCCAATACTAGTTAAAAAAACAACCCTCCACCTCCTGTGCTGTCTCTGGTAATGGAGTACATCCACCTTTAGAGCCATGCAAGGATTTGCAGGATCAAGGCCTTTCTTTATGAGGGCAATGTATCTGCATGTTAGAAATCTTGGGAGCATGTCATGCAACCCCTCCCCCCCAAAAAAAACCCAAAAAACCCAAAACAAACAAAAATCCTGCAGTGGTATGACCCTAGCCACACTTTCTAAGGAGATGTGACTTTGCATTGAAGTTTGCAGTGAAATTTTAGGGAATTTAGGGCTTTGAATTGTATTAATGACTGTGCTTTTTGCAGGAGTGGATGAAGTCAGAGTTTATTATAAGCTGCTAGAACTGTAAAGGACTTGGGGGTTGACGTGAGTAAATGGAAACAGATTATTTTAGTTTGGTGGTGGCTGTTGTCATCTAGTCGCCCTCCATACCCTCCAAGGAATAGCCCCACAAACATTTTGCTTGCTCAGCCACTTTAGTTGACTAACAACTTTCTTTTTATTTCTTAGTCTTTTTTTCATAAGTGTAACATAGAAACAATTTTACAAATTTCTGTCTGTGACATTTCAATATCTGTATTCTTCACTACCATTTATCTACTCTGAAAACTTGTCAAAGGTAGAAGGGACTGTATGAAGGCCTTTTAGTTTGCTTTTAGTACCCAGACATGTGCAAAAAAACCAGATAGAAAGTGGCAGTTAAAGCACACAATGACTCGAAAATTGAGTTTTTGCTGGCAGAGAATTTGCCTGTATGCAGCGATGAGTAAACAGCAGCTTCCTGTGCTCAGGCACAGGGAAAAACCAGTTCACATAAGAGAAGGAAATACTGCAGGGGCTCCAAATGCAGAGATAAAAATCATCTCTTTTCTGCTTCATTGTTACAAAGTTCTTAAAAAAAAAAAAAAAATTCTTGGTTTAAAGTTTAAAGCCTAGTTCTGTTGAAGACAATAAGCCTTTACTTCTGTATTGGGTCGCTAACATAGTGGTGAGGAACGGGGTGCAAGGTCCGTGCTAGCAGAATGCCTCCTCCGCTTCCACATCGGAGTTTTATTATCAGGGTAAAACTTAAAGTTGTGGGGGTTTTGGGTTGGGATTTTTTTGGTTGTTTAGTTTTTTAAGGCATGCCAGCAGCAGCATGGGCACATCTTCAGTAGCGATCACATAGTGAGAAAGATGTAAACAGTCTAGAAAGACTGACAGAAAATTTAGTTGTAATTTGAACCAAAGACAGATGGAAATGAATACTGATGTTATTGGTGACTTTTAAGATCCATCTTTCCCAAAACATGTAATTTTTGAGAAGTGTAATTTTTTCAAGAAAAATCTTTGCACTAGAAACATTACAAGCTCTTAAGTACTCATACAAAATAAGTAATATAGTCAAATAGGTATGAGTGAAAGTAGCCCAATTTGAAAACTTACCTCTTATAAAAATAACTGAGTATAGCCATAAGTGCAAAGAGGTCAACAAATAAAAAACTGCTTCCAACCATGATTATCCCTGCTGTGTATTATACAAATACGATAGTTTAAGCTGCTTCATCTTTCCACCTCACTGACTCCTACTGACTTCTCCAGAACACAGCGATAAATTCAGCATTCACTGTATTCATGTAACTCGGAGAACTGAAATGTCAACAAAAGAATAGATGAGAGCTCCTCTTAAGTAATTGCTTAAGACCTTTTGAAGGGTAAAGCGTATTATAACAGAGTTAAGTTCTGAAAGAAGGGGACGGGGTGGGGGCAGAATATTAAACTTCCAGTTCTTGGGGGTGGGGGAAGAAAAAGCAATTAATATCTTCAGCACAGGTAGGTCTACCTTTCCTGAAAAAGCAACAAAGACGAAAAGGCAAAGTGACAGAGGAAAAGGGGGAGGACAAGCTAGTCCTGTTATCCTGCCTGCAAGGCTGGAAAAGTAGGGTGGGGTAAACAAAACCCCGGGGCGCCGAGAGCCGCGTAGTTATTATTTATAACATCTCTTTGGAGGCACTGAAATGGAGCGGTGACATTTATACAAATCTGCACAGAATTAACTGGAGAGGGAGTCTAGCAAAGGCAGCAGCCATGTTGTGCCAGTATTTCGAGAACAAGGACTTTGTAGCTCCGCCTGGGATTCATGTAAAGCCTGCGCGGCGGTTCCAGTTTGCTGTGGTTGCTGGCGAGGATCCCAGGCGGTTTCCGTGCTGCGGACTGGGGGAAGGGAGAGGAAGAGGAAGAGGAGCAAGTCCCAGCCTGCTGCCTCCCACACCCGTCTGAGAGGATCAGGACTTCTCAGCACACCAAGGAGCAAGAGGGATTGCAGAGCAAGAAGAATAGCTGAGGCGCGAGTTTGTTTTCCACATTGTTAAAAGGGGTTGGCCTTTTTTATTAGTCTTCATCATTTATTGTGGCGTGCTGGCTTACAGAGGAATTAATATCTAATGTTTCCTCAGATTTCTGTAAGTAACTCTGCTGATTCTTAAGAGGCTGATATTAGATTTATGGATTAAGTATTTTTTCCACTTAACAGCTAAGGAAACTGGACAAGCCCTAGGGCCCCGTACAGCGTTCATGATAATCCTAGCAACGTTAGTGAGAGCTCTGCTTTCAGAAGGAATCAGGCCCTAACAGAAAAAAAGTGAATATGCATATTTAAATCATTGTGGGGCTTGTTTGGTTTTTTTAAACAAGTTTGATATTTTTTCTCATCCTTTCGTAAAGTTAGTGTCCCTAGAATGGCTTGTAGTAAATCAGGAATCACTAATTTTAATCATGCCACTGCCAGTGGTATTAAGACCTAAATATCTTTTAATACCACCACTGCAACTCCCTGGTTATAAATTCACAGCTTTCAAGAGGGGTTGTACAAAGTCTCTGTCTAAACACCAATGTGCCTGCCATCACCAGTGGGCTGTGCCGCATGAACCTGTGGGGGGAATGTGGAAAGCAGCAGAGCTGTTCCACCACCTTAGAAAGTTTACAAACACCCACAGGAAATCAAGGGTTTTCTTAGATGTACAGGTCGGTCTGGTTCCTGCTCCACTACAGCTCAAGAGGGCTGGTGACAATCCTTAGCATAGGCTGAGAACGTTTTCATTGCAATAGAATCATAGAACAGTTTGGTTTGGAAGGGACATTTACAGGTCACCTAGTCCACCCCCCCCACAATGACCAGGGACATCTTCAACTGTATCAGGTTGCTCAACGTCTCATCCAACCTGACCTTGAATGTTGCCAGGGATGGGGCATCTACCACCTCTCTGGGCAACTTGTGCCAGGGTTTCACCAGCCTCATTGTGAAAAATTTCTTCCCTATATCTAATCTGAACCTACTCTCTTTTACTTTAAAACCATGACCCCTTGTCCTATCGCTACAGGCCCTGCTAAAAAGTCTGTCCCCATCTCTCTTATGGGCCCCCTTTAAGTACTGGAAGGTTGCAATAAGGTCTTCCCAGAGCCTTCTCTTCTCCAGGCTGAACCACCCCCAACTCTCTCAGCCTGTCCTCACAGGAGAGGTGTTCCATCCCTCTGATCATTTTGGTGGCCTCTGGACCCGCTCCAACAGGTCCATGTCTTTCCTGTGCTGAGGGCTCCAGAGCTGGATGCAGGACTCCAGGTGCGTTCTCACCAGAGAGGAGTACAGGGGCAGCATCACCTCCCTTGACCTGCTGGCCACGCTGCTTTGGATGCAGCCCAGGATACAGTTGGCCGCCTGGGCTGTGAGCACACATTGCTGGCTCATGTCCAGCTCTTCATCCACCAGTACCCCCAAGTCCTTCTCGGCAGGGCTGCTCTCAGTCCCTTCATCCCCCAGCCCGTGCCGATTCCAGGGGTTACCCTGACCCATGTGCAGGACCCTGCACTTGGCCTTGTTGAACCTCATGAGATTCACATGGGCCCACTTCTCTAGCGTGTCCAGGTCCCTCTGGATGGCATCCCGTCCCTCAGGCGTCTCAACCACACCACTCATCTTGGCGACATCTGCAAACTCGCTGAGGGTGCACTCGATCCCACTGCCTATGTCATTGATGAAGATACTCAACAGAACCGGTCCTAACATAGACCCCTGAGGGATGTAGTTTTGGCTTAATCATGTACCCCAAGCCCTTTAAACGCAACGCTGCCTACCAGTTGCTGTGAAAGCAGAGCTCTGCCTCCACTGTTAAAGAACCATAAAGAATTTTCCTTCCTATTACAGGTAAGGACCAGAGCTCTTGCTAGGTTTTCCTTCTTGCAGGCTAATGCCTTCGTGCACTTACCTCATTGTCACCTCAGCACTGTCCTATGGGGCCATAGTTCATGGGGGCTTTGGGAGAACTGCTGACAGGCTGTGATTCTGAGGCACCACGACCACACAAATAAAAGATTTGAGCTCTTATTAGTGAGTTCTTTGCTTTACATTAATACAGCCTGTTTTTTAAAACATGCTATTAGGCTTCTGGCATCTGCATTCGGAGCACGGTCCTGCTTCGATCAGCCAATGCATTGGGTCCAGAGAGACCTGCTTCCCCATTAATCTCAGACTCAGCCAGTGGGTAGGGAGGATGAGCTCTCAGTACTGCCTTTCATGATCTTGCCAACAGAGAGGGGGAAGTGTCATCAACCCTAAGGAAAATTACACATTTAATAGAGATTTTTTTTTTATTATTTTTATTTTTTTATATTTCTTTCCCATGTTGTCTCAGCCATAGCCAAACACCAAGAGGTTATTTGGAAAAATCATCAATGGACCCCTGGTTCTGACTCTTTTTATACTATTTTCCTGGTCAGAATAACAGCACCCGCATTTTTTTTATTCTATGGCTCCTTCTTTGAAATGCATAGGGCAGGATTATACTCTGCTCTGGCCTGTTTAGTATTCCTCAGACATTCAAAGTAACTGCAGCACTCTTATGTACCAAAAAGGCAGAAAAAAGTTCTGTCAGAAAATACTCTTTTTTTCCCACTGGAGAACATGCTGATTTTGGGGAAAAAAGAAAAAAAAAACCCACACATAAGTCTTGTATTAGTCAAGATGGAACTTTTCTGTTCTCTGTGTTTAGAAGTAACCTTATGTTTACAAACGTGCTTTTAGTTGTTATAGAAAGTAAATATTCTTATTTGCTTCAATCTGTTCCTTAATAAAGCTGAGGACATATCTGTTCTTGTGCTGGTTTGAAATGGAAAGAAGGGTAGAAAAGTATGGATTTCACATGGGTTGGATATCTCAGATTTTTATCTCTTTTCACAGTGAAGGAATGAATTCATCTCTAATTTATTTCAGTGTACAGCATGAAGGTTAGCATATGCTAGTCCCCATGGAGCCAGTTCACCACGTACTTCTGCATGACTGTTTGCATGACTCCAGTGCAACATTTTCTGCAGATCCCTTACTCTGTGTCCATTCACAAGGAAAAGCAGTGCATTTCCCAAGCAATTCTCTGTCCGCAGTGACTAGTTGTGCTCTCTGTTTCAGCAAGCATAGGAAATTATTTCCACTCATAAAATTTGCCTTGCCAGACAAAAATAAATATTTAGAAACTGAAGGGTTGTTTCTAGGTTTTTTAAGTCCAGGTTGAGTTCATAGAGTTGGCAGTTAAAGAAAAACTCTCTTGTTAAATTTATAAATGACATTAAGCTTTGAAGTCTTGTAAGGAAATCATCATAATGATATTTATGTTTCTGGACAGGTTTGAATAACATTCAACAGAAACACTTCCTTGAATGTACCCAAATGCACCCAAACTAAGCATGTTACAGTTCCTTCCCTAAGAATTACACTGCAAATATTAGTTTCCAAGATGGCTTTTCTTTGAGGCATTTTTTGTGGTTTCGAAGTTCACAGCAAGGATTATTTTCCTGGACCTTAAAGATAATTTGAGGCAAAGGGTGAGATACTAGTTTCACTTACCATTATCTCCTGTTTGTAACTTAGGGGTAAACCTTCCTTTCAGCAAACTCCATCAGTTCTGTGCACGTATTGAGTAAGCGGCACCTTTAACACTTGTTTGAAGCTGCGGGCACTTAGCCTTCGTGCCAACCACTCGCAAGTCCCCCTAAAGTTATTGGCAGCTGAGAACAGGCCAGGTCTTGCAAAACTGCCTGCTGTGCTGCCTGCCCTTCCCCGTCCTCAGAAGTGCTCTTTCTGCCTTGCAGCGCGGTTCCGCAGGGCGCTGCCA
This sequence comes from Phaethon lepturus, assembly GCF_000687285.1. Taxonomy (NCBI): domain Eukaryota; kingdom Metazoa; phylum Chordata; class Aves; order Phaethontiformes; family Phaethontidae; genus Phaethon; species Phaethon lepturus. The sequence continues at coordinate 24,247 of NW_010509664.1, forward strand.
GCACACGCTGAGGGCTGCGCAACCAAGCCCAGCAGTCCAGCCCACCGCTCTCGTAGCCAGCCGCAGGCCGTGGCGATGCGATGGCGGTAATGGAGGGCAGCTAATGACCAACCTCCCAGACAAGATCAACGGAGCTACAGGCTCTGATCTCTTTGGTTTTTTTTCCTTTTTTTCACCAGAATTTATGTGACCAACTACGTACCTGCTTCATAAGGAGAAACCATGACGTTTACCAGGGCAAACAATGGTAAGAAAAGATGTTTGCTGAGGGACTTTCCTGGCTTTTAAGTGTTGTGCTTAAGAAAATGTAAACATATCTCTCTCTTTGCCTCCCCAAAACTCATTGAGAATCTAAGGGCAGCTAATATAGGTTTAGATCCATTGGTGTTTCAAGGTCTTTTACCCTACTTTTACAGGATGTGGAGGTTTAGGAGTATATACAATATATAATATAGTATATTTATTATGCATTCATCACATTGCAGTATCTATTAATGAGCTGGCAGTCAGTAGATATGTTCTAGCATATATATTTTACTTCAGGGAAACATCTGTAAGCTGCCTCTTGCACCTTGAGCAACTAAGACATGTGCTGAGATATTCTTAGGGTCTTCTAGGAAGATAACCAAGTTAAGCCCATTGCTGCAACCTTGATTTTGCAGGTGGTCCCGTGGCTGAAGGAGTGCTTTCCAGAAGCTGTGTGTAGCACTGGGTGCAGCGGATGCAATAGTCAAGGCATTGCCATCATAACCAGCGTGCCTCCACACCAACCACCTCCACGCTCCTGTCCCGCTCATTCGAGGAGCCTTAACAGGAGTGTCCTACAGCCATGTACAAGGGGTGCCTCAGGAGACTTGCAAGCATCCAAACACTCATTCTGCTGGAAACACCTGCTGGCACCAGTGCAAATCTCAATAAAGGAATTCACAGACAAGAGTACTGTGTGAATAAAAACCCAATATTACTGGTTTTAGAAAACCCAACAACTTTTGTAAATATTCAGGAGCACCATCTGCTGGCAATATTTGGTAGCTGTTTGCATCTATACTGAGTCCTAAAACTTTAACAATAATAGTTTAAAGTTTATTGTAAAGTTTACAAATATTTTTGTAATATTACCTCTTTACTTTTAATTTCAGGAGCTGCCTAAACATTTGGCCAATTTTATGCTTGTTTCCAAGAACCTGTGTAACAAATCCTGCAAAACCCAATTTTTTACTCATACTGGCTGATGACCTTGGTATTGAAGATGCGGGTTGCTATGGCAATGATATAATAAGGTAAGAATGTATTCTACGAAATAATTTATCCCTTCCTGGTGAATTTCAGTGGAAAAAACACTGATGACACTTAGTATTAGAAAATTCATTATTAATAGATTAGTTTATCTAGATATACTTCTTTTCAAACCACGTACAAAATAAATGTTCTACAGTAATTCCTACTGGAGTCATAGTTATACACACATGCTTGAGCAACTTTCTTGGGCTTCTAATTTTCAGCATATACAGTCAGAATTTGCAAATGTGTCCATGCACTGTATTTGTCAGACGTGTATAATTTTTAAGTTTCCACAACCCTAGGGTTGAAATATCAAGGACTGAGATTAGGATTTAATATCAGCCAACAACTCTAATAGGCTTAGTATGAAATGATGGCTTAGTCTATGTGATATATTTATCTCTAGTGCAGTTATCAATCTGTATATAGCTTGATTGATAGAATGATTTTTATATATATATATATATATGGTGTTTACTCTAACCTGTTATGGTCTTGGAAATTGTATTGTACTGTATCTATTAATGCAATATTTTTCAATATGCTGCATGAGCTTTTGATGTGCAATAGACGTGAAACACCCTTTCTCTTTTTTATTTTTAGTTATTAATAAAAACACATGTATCCATGGAAAATTTATTTCTAAAGAGTCAAGGTATCTCAAAAAATACATAACACAGAGCTTTCCTAGTTGAGTTGTAAATAGACAGAGGGTTTTGTAAATTTGATGGTGATGTCCTTGACAGAACTAGGAGGAGCAGGATACCACGAACTTCTGTGCAACACATTTTTATCAGAGATGGGATTTTTCTCTTTAGGACCCCTAACATTGATAGCCTGGCAAAGGACGGAGTGAGACTTACTCAGCACATTGCTGCAGCTGCTGTCTGTACTCCAAGTAGAGCAGCTTTCCTGACTGGCAGATACCCCATCAGATCAGGTTGGGCCTCTCCCTAACGGTTCACTGCAGTTTGTCTAGCCATTGTTGCTATTAAAAATCCCCTTAAATAAACCGTTTTAAAGACTAGTTAATCTGAGGATTTGGGGCCTCAGTGAAATGGGCAAAAATAAAGATGACTAGATTTAGTGATTGATTTCTATGGGAAAATCCCCACATAAAGCACATGTAAGGTGGCTAAATGACAACACAGAAATGGGTGAAAATCCAAACAACACAAAGCATCCAGAGGTAGAAACATGAAGAAGAAAATTGGATAAACATTGTATGTTATGTTCAGTGTTAGTATGATTATATCAAGTAAAGTGTAATATTTTGAATATCCTGGCAAACTTCTTTCATAGAGAAATGAGGCAGACTGAGGAATAGTTCTCAACAATTCTGTTTTAAAACAGATTTACTTCAGCCATGTAAATTCACGACAGAAAACTTCAGACATTGCATATGGCAGTAATAACCAGTATAGCTCCTTTGATGTGATTCTGACTTGCTTAGGAGAAATGTAGTCATGAACTGTACATTTTAGAAGTGTGTACTCCTGACTTGTAAGCCTTTTGCTTTATCTGAAACTTCTTCTATTTTTTCTTTTTTTCCTTTCCTTTCCTTTTTTTAACATGATATATCTTAACGCCATTTGTCAGCACCCCAGCATGGCTGACACATCTGCATTGGACTAGCAGACAATGACATGGGACTTGGAGGAGAAATTGTCCTGGGGGTCAGTCAGAATATCCCAGGGCATACTAAATGGCTTATGCTAAGGCAACTGGCTCCCATTCCTTAAAAAGAACAACCTGAGAAGACTAAAAATCTGAAATCTGGCTTGTTTTATTTTAAAGACTGGTATTCCTCTCTAGGCATGGCATCCAGCACTCCACTGCAGGTCCTCTTTTCGAATGGGTGTTCTGATGGGCTCTCAAAAAATGAAACTATTTATTTCCACCAGAATACTGCACCAGAAAGGTTATTTTACAGCACTTGTAGGTACAAGACATAGGAACTTGCTGCCTTTTCATTGCTTGTTATTCAAATGAGGCTGCTTCTGTAAATATTTTTCTTTGCCAAAATGGATAGGATCAGTTACAGTTTCTTGTATGCATAACTTTCAAAATCAGCAGGGTTTTTAGAATGCCATCCACAAACCAAAGTGTTAGCACAGCATATCTGATAAATCCAAAATGAGGATGTATGGAATACATAGATGTACACTGCAAACAGATGTAAACGCAAAGGAAAGAATCTTGTTTGCCCAGTACAGATTGTTTCAGGAAGAACCAAGAGATACTCGCTGATCTATTAGAGAAGAAAAATGTTGTCTGCCAGCTGGTACCCAGACACCACAGTGGTCTTAATTATACCTGGTGGATAGATTTTCTGTTATTTATGCATCCTCCTTATTATCACAGTGAAGACTCTAAAAGTGCCTTCATTTTCTGTAAAAACAACTCTGAAAAAAAGCTGAGAGAGTCCCATTGACTTCAAGGGGGGTTGGATCAGAATACATTTTCCAGAAAGAAAATCTTATTAACTCTTTGTTAATTTTGCCTGAACAGTGATTAAAGGATGAAGATAAAATCTTTCAAGCACCTCTCTTTTTTAAACTCTTTTTGATGTAGTCAAAGGTGTCATGTACTTAACTGTAATTAGTGTGATTTTCACACATATGCTTGGCTCCAGCACACTGAGGTGTCATTTCATTCCTAAGTTGAAGTCTTAGTGAAGTACTGACTACACACAAGCCTGTGCAAAGGGGTGACCTTTCCCTAGCTCACTGCAGTCTGGTATAGCTTGTACTGTAAACTACATTCACATACATGAGCACGGAGCTGGCTAGTACTTCTCAGAAGTTATTTGTCTAGCTAAGAGCCCCTAAGCCCATGGTTATAGCCTGTCTGTCCTTCAATGTCAGGATAATTACACTGCTTTGTAATATGACTTCATTAAGGTTCATTATCAGTGTATGACCTATTCTGATATGTCCAATTGTACTGGATAATTAGAAAGGACTATTTTTGCTACTCATTTCAGGATTAATATAGACACACAGAGCCAATATGTACATCTTCTTCCTGAAATTTTTTCATGGACTGTGAAGGTCAGATAGAGCTTGCGTGTAAATTAGTTCATATTTTTGCACATAGATGTTTCTTTTGGCACAAGGGTTTCTCTGGTTTCTCTCCATGAGGCTATCCATTAATGAATGGCTACATTATCATGTGAAAAATAAGCATCAACTATTGCAACCCTATTTGTTCTTACTCAGGGAGGCGTCTGAGCTGGACCATTGCCCTACGTGGAATTTTAAGAGATAGGTGAGGAAAACCAGTTGTTCTAGGCACATAAAGTGCCAATGTACGATTGCTCCCTGAGCCTGTCCCCACTCCATACCAGCTCCTCCCTTGGCTGCGCTGTAACTGAGATGTGCCGCCAACCTATTAGAAATACAGGCAGACATGCCCAAGAGTAATGATGTTGGATTTAAGATCTTTGTTTTATATTTTCAGGGGAGTGGCATATGGGTGTGAACTGCAAATCCCTCCATGATCACTGCCACCATCCTTTAAATCATGGCTTTGATTATTTTTAACGGCATGCCTTTTACCCTTTTGAATGAGTGTCAAGGCACAGATGATCCTGAACTGGCCAAGTCTTTGCAAGATACATATTGGTTTTACACACAGATGACCATCCTTGCAGTGCTTACTCTTTTGATTGGAAAACTTACCAATTTATTATCAGTAAAATGGAAAATAATCATATGTCTGGCCATCTGTGGTCTCCTGTATTTCATCTCCTGGTTCTCCAGCTATGGTTTCACCAAGTACTGGAACTGTATCCTGATGAGAAACCATGATATCGCCAAACAACCGATGAATCTAGAAAAAACTACTTCTAATACGTTGAAGGAGGCAGTTTCATTCATTGAAAGGTAACCAGCAGAAATTGTATTGCATTTTAAGGATTTTAAAAAATAATGCAATTGCTGTGTTATACATCACGAGGTTAGGCAGCTCTCATACTGAACTACCTGTCCTGATGCTGGCCAGTAATTTGTTGTTTTCTGGCATCCCCTACCTGTCAGCATCCAGCTGCTGTCCTTTGTCTTACACATAGGTTGTCAGATCCTCAGGAAAAAGAAGATTATTTTTTTGCTGTTTACGTTTTGTTCACTTAATATAAAGGGGGTCCTGGCCAAGGACTGGGCCTTCTGCCAGTAGGAACAGAAAAATTATCTTAGCCTGATGAATGACTGTCATAGAAAGTGTCATATGAAGTTAATATTTTACAAACAGGAGGGTCATAGTGAGTTTTGTTTTGTTTTCCAAAGGTGTCCATTTACAGTACTATCAGTAACCTCAACTGGAATTGGACAAACCACTAAGTCTTTAAAAGTATTCATGTGTCAAGTCTGGGCGTGTCTTTGAATAAGATTATAATATTTCTGTCAGGGTTTAAGTGTTGGTTGGTTGTTTTTTAAGGGAAATTGGGGGTAAAATAGATCCCTTCTGTAAAACTTTGAGCATAGACAATCTCAGGTTCCTAGGATATCCTGCCTGGCCTGATGTTGAAAGGATACAGTTCCTTGTGAGTGCAGTGTCACATCTGCCTCTTCCATGAGAATGTCTCAGATGCTCAGTGATATCCATAAGTTTAAGCAAGCAAGTCCTATTATCCTTGCCTCTGAGAGTATGTCAGTCTTTTAGCTATGAACTTCCCTAGTTATTTATTTAATGTTCTACATCTGTTCAGTTTGGAACGAAAAACAGAAAGGGCCCATTACTATTTTGGTCTTAATACAGACCATCTTTGACGGGTATTTTAATCCTCTCTGTCTCCCAAAGCCTGAAAAATGCAAAGATGTCAAAATCAAAAAAATTTGGTTTAGACCACAATTATTTTTATTCAGACAGTCACTGCAATACCACTGTTATATTTTAGATTGAGTGACAGTTTGTAAAGAAATTACTATTGTTTTCCTTTATTTCAGAAACAAGCATAGACCATTTCTTCTCTTTGTTTCCCTTTTACATGTTCACACCCCTCTCATTACCACAGAGAAGTTTCAGGGAAGAAGCAGACATGGCCTATATGGAGATAATGTAGAGGGGATGGACTGGATGGTGGGTAAGTGGTCTTCTTGAAGAAAATCCTTATTTTATTTGAATGTGGAAAAGAAATTAAAGGGGTGGTCACAGAACTCCTTTTTTTGCATATGACAAAAATTAGTGAACTTGCCTTGGATACACAATTAGCTCCAGAGATTGCCATTCCATTAGCACACCTCATTTTTTTCTTCCTTAAGATGAAAGCCCAAACTTTTCTTGTGAAGATTTATTCTTTTTATTTGTTTAATTGACACTTGTGTGCTGCAGTGTTAAATGCAGTCAAATAATCAAACATGTGCTTGATGATGTTGTTAATCAAAATGTATGATTTCTCCAGTTCTGTCTAGTCTCAGAAGATATAAGTGGTGCTGCTGCTGAATATTACATTATATGGTGGTTGTTTTGTGTACTTTTTCGTTTTTATCAAAGAATAAACCTTGGAGCAGAAACCAGAACTCCATCCTAGCCAAAAGGCTAAACTAAAAATCTATGGAGATTCACTTAATAAATTGTATGAAGTCAGAATATTGTGAAGATTCATTTAGGTGTACATCTAGGCCCTGAGTGCCAATTAGGTTTAGAAACTGGCATTCAGGGCCTAGATTTAGACCTAAGCCTTACTTAGTGGCTCCTTTCTGCTTCAGTGGGAGGGAGGGAGATAACTCCTGTTTGTATTTAGTCAAAATCGAAGACCCTATTGACAAAGTATTCACCTTCTGCCCAGGCCAAGATTCAATGCCTGAACCTTTTCTTCTTCCAATAACCATGTTTACAATAATTGTATTTTGAGGGGAGCCCTATTGCTTCTGATGAATAGGCTGAGAACCTCTGCCAGTTGAACCAGAGGACTCTACCATGATCCTCTTCCAAGTTTTTGGCACGCATCGCCTTCAGGTACAGGCTATGCAAGCACAGCTGGATAGCAAAGAAGTCAAATGGTGTAAGGGTTGGACAGCTAAGTGAGAGATTTGGGGTCTAATTCAGAACCAATACGCCTAGACTCAATCTAAACTCTTTTTGGAGGAAAGTGTCTGTTTTTAGGTAAGGCCAATAAGTAGTTTGACCAAGGAGACACAGGAAGTCTGTAAAGGAGAAATGATTGAGCAGATGAGCCGATCACTGGCTTATGGTTTTTCCTTGCGTACTTCAGCTTTAGCTGCTGCTTCTGTAGCTGTGAAAGCTGTTCTTGGGGAGTATATTTTATGCAGTAGGTGTTGAGGACAAGCAATTAAAGATAAATCATATTCTGTATAAACTTTTGATGCTATCAGTACTAAAAACATTCCTTATGAAGCTAGGTTTCAATTACATTCTGTGGAGTTTTCCCACTGGCATCAGAAGATTTTGGTTGATAGTATGCAGCTTGATCTCAGAGTCCCTGTTCAGTTCCTGGTGAGACACAGCAGATTTCTGTGGTTAGGAATCTAGGCAGCACTATTATTTAAGCTCTTCAAGATGCTTGAGGCTACAGAATGGAGGCAATCCTTGACTTTACAGCATAAAGCTGACAGAGTATTCTGAGTAGCTTGAATAAAAGGATCATTCATTTAAATTGTTTTCCAATTGGTTTTATTTTTTATTTTTCTGTTTTTATAAACACCACAAATAAATTTTGGGCACATTCAGCAGCTTTCTGTTGGGTTCCTATTATTTCTGTAATGCAGGATTACTCTTTGTATTTCTTGTGGTAGCTCCTAATAGAAATCATTCGGGTAGACGGAAAGACTTGATCTTCACTGAATTTTGAGTCAAGACCTAAAAAAATCTGACTACATCTCAGGACATAATTATGATGTTTTGCTTTGTTTACAGGCAGGCTTCTGTATGTTATTGACAAAGAAGGCTTGAAGAATACCACATTCATTTATTTTGCATCTGATCATGGAGGATCCTTAGAAGCTCACAGAGGAAATGCTCAGTTGAGTGGATGGAATGGGATCTATAAAGGTAAAATTTTGTTACTGTGTACATGCATAAGACTTCCTTTTAAAAAGAAAAAGAGAAAGAGAATAAAATACATCCAGGTAGACTATATTTACTAAGCTATATGCTGGGATGATAATCTTTTATTGTAGGGCTGTAGCGAATGCAGAGCGTCAGTTATTCATCTTTCAGCCCCCCCAGTAAGGATCACTTTCACCAAAGCTACTCCTGACAACTCTATTGTCTAACCTATTCTTAAAGACCTTCAGTGATTCCCCAGATAATCCAGTTTTCATTATCTATGCTACTGGAGGTTTTTTCCTGGTACATACCTTGGATTTCCTTCTTGCAGTTTAAGCAACAGACCTTGCCCTATTCACCAGTCTGCAGAGAAGAGATTCTTCCTTTCCTCCTTACAACAGCCTGTTGTTGCAAAGTCATCATGTATTTCAATGCTGTTATGTTCCCACTTGTTCATCCATTCTACAGACTCCAGTACATTTGTACCCCCTGCTAGTTCCATGTTGTCTTTAAATATTGTAAGCATACTATCTAATCCATAACCCAAAGCACTACTTGAATGTGTTGTAGTACCACAGAATCACCGAATATCTCAAGTGGGAAGGGACCCATAAGGATCATCAAGTCCAACTCCCTGCTCTTTGCAGAACCACCTAAAACTAATCCATAGGACTAAAAGCATTGTCCAGATGCTCCCTGAACTCTGACAGGCTTGGTGCTGTGACCATTTCCCTGGGGAGCCTGTTCCAGTGACCCACCGCCCCTTTTCCTAATGTCCCGTCTGAACTTCCCCTGATGCAGATCCAGAACACACTGTTTGAAGTCCCACTTGAAACATCCTCCTGTTTTTCACAGTAGACGATTATCTATGTCAACGCGGGCAGATATCATGATGAGTATTTTGTTGATATAGTTTTCCAGTTTCTCATCTATCATATAGATGTTTCATCTAGTCTCTCTTTCTATGACTGGCTTGCAACACAGTGTCCAAAGCTCTATGGAAATGAAGATCTTGTCTGCTCCCTCCAGACATCCAAACCTCAAAAAACCACTATGACAGCTTGGGCAGCTTGGCACTTATTGTATAATGAAGCTTGAAAACCACTCCCATCACGTATTTCCAAAAAAAAAACACTCAGGTGCCTTGGCCTTGGTCTTGGTCAGCACCAAAATGCACATTGTCTAGTAGTAAGTTACTTGATGAGCCACAGAAGCAATACAGCTGGGGTGTCATCCAGGAAGAGTTCTAAATGCTAAATTAGTCTTCAGTTCTGTATATGAAGTTTCCATACCAGTAACAGATGCAAAAAGGCCAATGAGCTCACTTGAATAGCTCAGAACCTAACTAACTGAGGGAATTCATTTCTACTAGCCTAATCCAAGTATATTAGTAACACAAGAGTCTGGAGAGGAAAGGTGAATGCAATTAGACAGAGATTTCAGTATAAGAAGACGATGATGAAATCATGGCTGCTTAGAGAGGAAGACAGAGGAGATATAATATCACTTTAGGTATTAAAAACAGAAAGGCATTCCCATTTATCTCCTCATACAGCAGAACAGGGGACATCCCAGTGAAACTAACCAGCGACAACACCAAAAAGATTAAAAAATTTAGTTTAATTCATAAGTATCTGTAGAACTCACTGCTGCTATTGCTAACAGGATATTAAAAACAAGAAGATAGATAACCCACACATATGAATGATGAGAATAGCCGCTAATGAATAACAAAGCATGAGATAGATACCATTATTTTACACAGCACAAAGATTGTTGCACAAGCAGCTGGAATTGCCCTGTTTATAATTCATCATGCCACCCTGTCAGCCTTTAAAACCAAGCTCTGGGAACTTTGCCTCTCAGCTGTAACTATGAGCACACCTCCTCCATAGCAAAGTCCGGCATTACTTAGCAAAGTCCGGCATTACTTAGCAAAGCCAGAGGTTAGTATAAACTACCATTCAGACGCTGTGCTAAGGAGCTAGCTTCAAGTCTTGTTTGCCAATTTTCCTACAATGCTTTCCAGCAATGACTTGTCATTCATGCCCTTGATAGGAGGAGTAACAGAACAAAGGTCATATAGGTACCTGAGCTTCAACATTTTGCAATTTTTATTTTCTAACTGGACCCTCAACTTGGATTTCTGGCTTTAAACGACATTGTTTCATTAATATGCCCATCCTTGACATCTACAATTCACATCTGTAATTAATTAACCATTCTCAATTCAAAACTATGAAAATTTTGACTTGTAAGAGCCAATGCGTGGAGGAGAGAATTTAGAAGAAGACTAGAGGAATGCAAGAGAAACCACGACACAAGTTAAGAAAGATTCTTTGGAACACCTCAAGATAACTTCAACAGAAATGTAGGTGGAAAGTCTTCATCACTGCAGAGTATTCAGAGCAATTCCCTATTTACTGCACAGGTTCTGCACTCTTCCATTTGGGAACACCTCAGAGCATCCCTGGGACTGTAAACTCCTGGGGGGCAATCAAACGTTATTCTAATTACCCTCACTGTTCTCCAGGACTGAAATAATTTCATAATGTTCCTGCTGCCTCTGACTGTGAACTGACAACCAAGCCTGCCCTGTATTAATCCCCCTTCTTCAGGCACCAAGTGGGGCTGCAACCTCTGTTCCATTGACACCAAGTCATATTTTGCTTTTTATTAATAATAGACTTTATTCTTGTCTATGTTATTAGTGTGGAGATTATTCTCAGACATGACATTCAATCAAAATTATGGATCAGAATGTCTTCTCAGGCGTCAGAGGGTGGAATTGTTCCTCTTCTGCCAAAAAAACTTGCTTAGTAATGGGTTGCTGTACGTGCCACCCAAGAAAGCAGTGTAAAATAAAGATTAATAATAATAATAAATAATAATGCTTATTTTTGAAGAACAGAATTTGCACTGTAGTCATTTTACTGTTCTCCAGGATTCAGTGTGTTTTCATTAAAGTTAATTGAATATCCCTAAAGTCTTACCTTTTCTTATACATGCATATAATAAATATCTTCCATTCTTTTACATTTCTTTTTCTCCCCTCTAACAGGTGGAAAAGGAATGGGAGGCTGGGAAGGAGGGATCTGTGTCCCAGGAATAGTTAGATGGTCAGGAGTGCTGCCTGCAGGGACAGTTATCAATGAACTGACAAGCCTTATGGACATTTTCCCAACAGTGGTTCACCCTCCTGGCTGGAGGGACAATGCCTCAGGACAGGTACAAAGATGACTTCAGAAACTGTATTTGCTCCTTTTTCTAGATTTAGATAAAAGCTGATTATATATGTCATCCTAACAGCCACAGGTTAAATCCTGTTTGTTTCTTAACCGGGCTTCCCAGTTTCTAGCTTTCCCCTTATATGGAAAAGGCAGAGGAAAATAGTATGCTGTATCAAGGGTCATTTAGCTAACAGTTTTCTAATCACTAAAAGGCAACCTGGTTGATTTGGGACATTGGGATAACTGTAAAGAACACAACAATTAAAAAAAAAAAACAAAACAACCCAAACCAAAGAAACCCAAACAAAAAGCCTCTTTTAATCTTATTTTTTATGAAAAATCCACAGATATTCACAAAGCTCATTGGTCGCATTAGAGTACTAGGACAGGCCCTTTCCAAGACTAGGAAGTCTGGGTCTTCACAAGTAGGGAAGGTGGAGCAAATGGCACATGGCCTGCCTTTGGCTGACAATACCGAAGTAGCTTCCTCGATAGTAAACAATTTGTAGCATCTATGTTTGACTCCTCTAAAGCACACGAGCAAGTGTGGGTGGCTAAGCCATTTGAGCAAAAAGCATAGAAGTACTGGTGGTGTGTAACTAAACCAACTGTTAGTCAATTCAGTAAGTGGGGGTTTTTTTTGGTTGGTTTTTGGTTTGGGATTTTTTTTTTTAATGAAGCCTCAAGCTGACAGAGCTGTCAGTGATTTCCATTTCAGGCAGCAAAATTAAAAGCTGTGAACCATGTCTTTACTATGGTTATCATTTACTCCCAGGAAAATTACAGTAATGTTGACTTATCTCCGCAGGCAGGATGTGTGAACTAGCTGTAATTGCAAAAGCTGCTAGTAACTGCTAATCACTAGTCTCCACCCATCCACACAATTAAAAATCTCAGGGTTCATTAGCTAAACTGTAGCTTGGTTTAGAAATGACACTCGAAATCCTAATGCTGCATACATGGAGAGTGAGTACTGCTCACGCTCCAGCTGCAGGCTGAAAATCTTAAGCAATCTGTTCCTCTCCATCAGGGTAATTGATGGGCGCACCTTGCTGCCTTTGCTGCGAGGGGCAGTTCAGCACCCCGGGCACAAGTTCATGTTTCACTACGGCGGTGCATTTCTGCATGCAGCGCGGTGGCACCAAAAGGACAGTGAGTATAAGCATCCCTCTCCTGCATATCGGAGATGATGTAATGACCTCTCGCTTCCAATAGAGTATCACGTAAAAACATACCTATGTGTATCTGGAGTAAGTTTAATGCCTCCAAGTCCCAGTTCTTCTGCAAGGTGCAGAAAGGTTCTGTTGTTAGCTGTCCTGCCTTGTCTGACATGAAGGGTTTCACTTCCTGGGTAGCACAGCTTTAAGAATCTCCCTGTTGTTGCAGTGTCTCCATAGCTTTTGCTGCAAAAGCATTCAGGATCAGCTTTAGTCTAAGATTGAAGAAAAAGGAACCACACACATCAGGTCTTTACCTTAAGCAGTAGTTCATTTTCAATAGTCCTGTATTATTTGTTTTGTGTTTTCAGCTGTGGCATTAGATAAGCTGACTGCAGCTGTAATGCTTTCCTGAGCTTTCAACAAGCACCCAATCTTACCTGATGTCACCCTCTGTTAAAGTGTAAAAGAGAAGGCCAATGACTGGTAGCTCTGTCCTTACTCCTGCTCAGAATGGAGAAGGGCATTTGTGCAACCAAACACAGGTGCCTGGATCTGAGCTGCTTGTTTTGTAGTCACTGAAGAGATGCAGATGTTTACACCTCCTTCTGATTAGCACATCTGGGCTGGATCAGTCATGCCTGTTTCTCCTCACTGACTAAATAGGGAGTTGAGACCGACCATATCAGATGTGAAAACCACCCTCATATTAAAGTTAGTTGAGATGAATTGCACCTTCTGTGGTTGGATGATGTGACAGTAAGTGTAAAGTTGACAAATTTGTGGTGATGCCATGCTCTTGCCTGCTTTTTTTTCTTTTTTCATTCTGCACAGCTGGAGAAATGCAGAAGCTGATGAAGTAGGCTATGCCTACTCATCTTCCCATCCTTTAGAAAATTGAATAAGTCCCTTTAATTTTTGTTTTGCTTTCCATATCTGTGAAGTGAGAGAAGAATTACAGAGCTTTTGAGAGATTGCAATTAACTAATAGTTACAAATGCTATGGCATTCCACCGTCAGCAGCTGCTCACATTCAGCTGGTATGTTGACAAGGAGCTGGCTGTTCAAAGAGCACTTTGAGGGCTGACTGTGGGGTGAGATAACCTTAGGCAGCCCCACAGGAAACCCCTCTTATGTTACAGTGTTAACTGGGTGATCTTTCTCATGCCCAGTTACATTTCCTTTATGATACTTTACTTTGCCCTAGACAGACAGACACACACAGATACACATGAGTATCAGGATAATGGCTGAAACCTTTGCTGTCTTACTTGCAGGCATGAATAAATACATAGCAGAGTTGCAACACCAAGCTTTTAGTCATGCTACCAGTTTAACCTTGAGGTCAGTGCCCTTGTCATCATGCCACATTCTACAGAAGCACAGCTCCTGGGCAGGCAGTCACTCCGCTTGGCTGGCAGGAAACATGGAGGAAAGGGATTAAGCACTAAATGTGAGGTTGCAATGCTAGGTGCTGCGGTGGGATTGTATTTTTAGGTTCTTGATCCCCAAAGATAAATCTGGGTACTTAATTCGAAGAAAAATGTGTAATCTATACAAGCCATACAGTACTTGTTGAGAAGCTAATCCCTTTGGGGTGAGATCCAGAGCAATCTGCATACTGCTTAAGGAGCTGTATGGTAGAAAATCCGAAGTACAACGGTGTTTCATTAATCCAGTTCTTCCATGGAGTGGAGCATCTTCAAGCCCCCCAGGGAAGTGTTGTTTCGGGGTTTTTTTCTCTCTCTTTGGAATCCTCATTCTGTTTACACTGGAGAGAAGATGCTGATAACATCCTTGTCTAAGAACTAGGAAACGGATCACTTATTAAAAAAAAAAAGGGGGAGGGGGGAAGACTGCTGCAACTACCTATCTTATGCCGTGTAGCTGAGCGGTACGGCCTTCACAGCCCTAGCGGGGCTGCTGCAGTTGGGCAGAGCTGCTGCAGCGCTGGTGCTTGGCGCAGCCTCAAGCAGGTGGGCCTGGTCTTGGCAGCTCATGGGGCCTTGCCGCTTCCTGCTAGCCGGGGATGACCTGACACCACCGTGGCTACAAGACCAGGTGACCCCAGTGAGGGAACTGCACTTAGAAGTGCTCAAGGCCAACATTTTGGCTGTCTCAACTGATTACTTATCTAAGGAGAACAGGACTCAATTCTTTCCTCTGCTTGGGCACAATCAAAATACATCATCTCTAAGCGACATGTGTAAACCTCCACTCTGCATCTTTGCTTTTCCTGTGGAAATTGGGCCTCTGCAGTAATTATAAATCAAAATTAGTTGAACCAACCACATAACCTACAAGTAACTACACTCAGTTTTGGTTAGGAGTTATCTCCCTCCGTTTGCTGGCATGGTCTCTTTTTTATTATTAAGCACATTAACATGATCAAAACACAGGAAAAAAGTCCTGGAGGAGGGACTGGTGTGCGCCTTCCCGGGCGAGCGCTGTAGCGAGCAGGCCGGCCACGGAGAGGAACGCCTAGCAGGGGCACGCCGCAGGCGCGGTGCTGCGCAGCGCCCACCTCCCCAGACGCACCGCTTCCCCGGGCCTAACCCTCCCCTAGCACCGGCGGGGC
>NW_010509665.1:0-1046 GCF_000687285.1 Phaethon lepturus
AGATCCCTCGTGCGAGGGATGGATCCTCGTGTGAGAGATGGATCCTCGTGCGAGAGACGGATCCTTGTGCGAGGGACGGATCCTCGTGCGAGAGGATCCTCCATGTGCGAGGGGAACCTCATGTGAGAGATGGATCCTCATGCGACGGATCCTCGTGCGAGAGACGGATCCTCGTGCAACGGATCCTCGTGCGAAAGATCCCTCGTGCGAGGGATGGATCCTCGTGTGAGAGATGGATCCTCGTGCGAGAGACGGATCCTTGTGCGAGGGACGGATCCTCGTGCGAGAGGATCCTCCATGTGCGAGGGGAACCTCATGTGAGAGATGGATCCTCATGCGACGGATCCTCGTGCGAGAGACGGATCCTCGTGCAACGGATCCTCGTGCGAAAGATCCCTCGTGCGGGAGGATCCTCATGCGAGAAGGATCCTCCATGTGCGAGGAAACCGTCGTGCGAGAGACGGATCCTCGTGTGAAAAGAGATCCCTCGTGCAGAAGATCCCTCGTGCAAGAAGGATCCTCCATGCGCAATGGGATCCTCGTGCGAAAAGAGATCCCTTGTGCAAAAGAATCCTTGTGTGAGAAGGATCCTCCATGTCCGAGGAAAACCTCACGCGAGACACGGATCCTCGTGCGAAGAGATCCCTCGTGCGAAAGATCCCTCGTGCGAGGGATGGATCCTCGTGCGAGGGATCCTCAGGATCCTCGTGCAAGGAGGATCCTCCATGTGCGAGGAAACCCTCGTGCGAGAGACGGATCCTCATGTAAAAAGAGATCCCTCGTGCAAAAGATCCCTCGTGCGAGGATCCTCCATGTGTGAGGGGATCCTTGTGTGAAAAGATGCCTCGTGCGAGGGATCCTCGTGAGAGAAGGTCCTCGTGCGAGAAGGATCCGCCATGTGCGAGGGGATCCTCGTGCGAAGAGATCCCTCGTGCGAAAAGAGATCCTTCATGTGAAAGATCCCTCGTGCACGAAAGATCCTCCACGTGCGAGAGGATCCTCGTGCGAAAAGATCCCTCGTGCGAGACGGATCCTCGTGCAAAAGA
>NW_010509666.1:0-254 GCF_000687285.1 Phaethon lepturus
TTTAGGACTGTGGTATACGTCACTAGCCGTGTGTATGCATGGCTGTACCTATTTAATTGCATATACGTGTTTAGAGCATGTATTTAAATATCTACAGAAAAACACATATATATATGTGTGTGTATGGTTTTATACGGGGATCCAACCCCGTACCGAGAAGGGCGGTGGGAGCACACAGCGCGCGCTGCCCACCGAGCGACTCGCTGACAAGCAGCATTTCGGCGGGGCGAACAAGAGGGCGGCCGGGGGGGGGC
>NW_010509666.1:295-1727 GCF_000687285.1 Phaethon lepturus
AAGCCCCTGCCCGTCTACCCCGCGCCCCACCGGGGCAAGGGGCCGCCGAGCTGGGGAGGGAGCCTCAGTGGGAGATAACACCCTGCACAGCTTCTTCCTTTTTTAAAAAATAGCCGGCATACCTTTGGCTTCGTCTCTACAAGCGACAGCAGCAGGAAACGTTTCAGATTGAAAGCCTAAGTATTCCAGAAACCACAGGCTTATATTTCCATGTTCCTGAGAAAAAAAAAAGTCTTTGGCTACTGCGTGAAGTTTTCCAGTCATGCTGTGGTGAAGTGCATAGACATACCGCTCCCAGTCAGGAACGATCCTGAAGAGGAATTCTGCTAACGTACAAGAAGGAAGGGCAGAGGAAAGAGAAATAGGTCAGCGAGTTTTGTGTCTGAGCAGATTAAGACAGCCAACAGAGAGCTGGCCTAGAGATGTCTATAGTTAAGGACTCATTTTGCTAGGGTCTCTGTATTTTCCCTTTAGAGGATACACTGTTCTTTAAATTATACCTGGCCATTACCTCTATTAGTGCTTTTTAACTCAAGGGGGGTCTTCATTACTGTGGCACTGATTAATGATACATCTACCATAAGATTTTTTTCCTTTAAAATTGATCTTCATATCTGTGGTGGTGCATTCCTCCCCCCGCCCTTGCTCCTGGACCACTCTTCGACCTTAGGAACTCTCATCAACTCTTGGCCTTGGTGCAATGAGTTTGGCGGTTAAGAGCCCCTTGACTGTATGAAGCACTCTTGTGTAGCTAAGGTGGGAAATGGTACTGACTGTTCCAGGAATTCAGTTGTGGGAGTAACTAATTATCCCCTGATAGTCCTGGAACATATTTTATCTAATAGTGACTTGAGTGGATCAGTACCAGCATCACTGGAATTTTGAATTGAAAATTCCAGTCATTACTGACAAATGATTGTGGCCGGGGTGGAAATTTACTGATGCCTAAAGTCAATCATCTCGCAACTCTATGAACGTCAGTCCTAAGTGAGGCCCTTTGAGCTCTCCTGGACCGCAGCAGGCTGTGACCAGCATCTCCCCGAGTGGGACACCTCATGAATTCTCAAGTCCACGATAAGTTCAGAGGACCGTCGCTGAAGACCAATGACAGTACCTGGACTGAAACCCCCATTCCTTGAGGCTCAACTCTTGTCCATTGAGAAATGCAAAGGCATTCAACGTGAACATTTCACTGAACTCAAGGGGAATTTTTAACCGGTTGCCTTTTATGTATCTCTTATGTTATGCCTTGTCAGGATGCCTTTATGTATCTCTATGTTTATATCTCTGTGTGTACGTGTATGTAATTTGCCCTTTAGACACAAACTGTTGACCAAGTCTGGGTCTAGGAGTAGATTCAGTCGCACCTAGACTCCTGTCTGAGAAGTTTAGAAAGCAAGGGGATCCACTCTGAACATCATGACTCAGTGGG